>NC_139594.1:20895643-20903879 GCF_946808225.1 Silurus aristotelis
CCATTTATTATTTTTATTATTATTATTATTATTAAATACTATTCACTTATGGAGATACTAGAAGGATGAAATAATAGAATTAACAATGAATAGGATATAAAATGTATTTATTCAGGTATTATGAGCGTTTTATTTTGTTATTGTGTAAGTTTTACATTCATATATATATATATATATAAAATCTCAATAGTTAAACTATAATTAAATAATCATCATTGAGAAAATGGAACAAACCCTAAATAATACAAATCCCACTGGCAGCCTTATTTCTATATTTTTATCCACTAAAATGATGCAGTTATTTACAGATTTATTCCCCAAAACAGTGAAGAACAAAGAGAACTGCTGGATTCTTTATGGAAATACATGGATGTGATTATGGTACAATAACAGTGCATCAAATCTATTTATATTCCAGTATTAAGTAAGATGGAATAAAATAATGTACAGAAGTATAAATATATAAATAACTAATATATTGATCATTGCAAATTGTTTATTGTTAATAATAATAATAATAATAATAACATTAATAATAATGCATTATAATGTAATATTAAATAAAATGCTAATAGTATGTACTATCAATTACAATAGAATACAGACAAAAAAGAAAAGTAAATAATTGTACAATAATAAATGAGTATAATAATAAATTAAAGTCTATATAATATCTCTCAATCATCTATTATCACTAATTATTTGTACAGTTATTGTTATTATCACTCTATTATTGTTATGTTGTTATATTTGTTGTGTAGTTGTATTTGTGTACAGGGAACTCTCGCCTGGACCAAGATTGCAGCAGCATTGACGTATCACGGCGACGGACCAAAGCGGCCAATGAGGCGTCTGTGTCTTATATGTCTATGGATTTCACTTCTAATGGACTTTAATGGACTGTGTGTGGAAAATATAGAAATACAGAAGACTTTAATCACTTTTTATACATAGAAATAAAAAACAGAACAGTGTTTATTGGTGTTGTGTTTATTGCACACCTCCTGTCAGTCTGTGTTCAGATGAGGAATAAAGATGTTAGAAAAATATGTGAGAATCAGTAAGACATCATGAGGATCAGCTGGTTTTAGAAAGATTTTCCCCCAGTTTTAACTGCATGTTGTTTTTGTGTTTTCTAGGAGTGTGATTGATTCCAGCAGAAGAGATCGGCGTCTTCAGGACTCTGCGTGTACACGAGCATTGAAAAATGGAGATCCCTGATCAGGGCACAGATCATGTGACCTCACCCTCAAAACACTGGTAACCTGCCATGTTCTAGTGTTTTACTAATGAACTGTTCTAATGATTGTCGCTGCCCAGTTATGTAACCACTTGCAGGAGAACAATATCTTTGAAGAGTTTCAGTCAGGTTTTAGGCCCCATCATAGCACAGAAACTGCTCTAGTTAAAATCACTAACGACCTGTTTTTAGCTTCAGACCAAGGCTACATCTCCCTATTAGTTTTACTAGATCTTAGTGCTGCGTTCGACACTATAGATCATGATCTTCTCCTCGATCGCTTACAGAATTACATCGGTATTCAGGGACAGGCATTAAGCTGGTTTAAATCCTACCTGTCCAATCGTTACCATTTCGTAGATTTAAATGGAGAGCTATCCAGGATAATGCTAGTAAATTATGGCGTGCCACAAGGGTCAGTTCTGGGACCCCTGCTTTTTACAATATACATGCTTCCATTAGGAAATATTATTAGAAGGCATGGAATTAGCTTCCATTGTTATGCTGATGATACCCAGCTATATATTTCATCCAAACCAGGCGATACAGCTCAATTAGCTCGCATAACTGAGTGTGTTGAAGAAATAAGAGATTGGATGACCCATAACTTTCTGCTATTAAATCCTGATAAAACGGAGATTTTGCTCATCGGCCCAAAAAATAGTACACAGAAGCTCCAGCATCTCAGCCTGCATTTAGACGGTTGTTCTGTAACTACTAGTTCAACGGTAAAAGACCTGGGAGTTATTTTAGACAGCAACTTATCTTTTAAAAATCACATCAATCAAGTTACAAAAACAGTCTTCTTTCACCTTAGAAATATTTCTAAGCTAAGAAATATGTTATCTATATCTGATGCAGAGAAGCTCGGTCATGCGTTTATGACCTCTAGAATAGACTACTGTAATGCATTACTAGGTGGATGTCCTGCATCATTAATAAACAAGCTTCAGTTAGTTCAGAATGCCGCAGCAAGAGTTCTTACTAGGTCAAGAAAATACGATCATATAACCCCAATCTTATCGTCCCTACATTGGCTTCCTATTAAGTTTCGAATAGACTACAAACTACTGCTACTCACTTATAAAGCACTAAATGGTTTGGCTCCCATGTATCTATCCAGTCTCTTAACACGCTACAATCCGTCACGCTCCCTGAGATCTCAAAACTCTGGGCTTCTAGTAGTTCCTAGAATAGCAAAGTCCACTAAAGGCGGTAGAGCATTTTCACATTTAGCTCCTAAACTCTGGAATAGTCTTCCTGACAGTGTTCAGGGTTCAGATACACTCTCCCAGTTTAAGTGCAGATTAAAAACATATCTTTTTAGCAAAGCCTACACATAACACACATCACACACATCACATCACAACCTTGTGCTCCAGAACATCTGATCACATGCACATTATCAACTTGTGCTGTTAATATCATGAACAGCAGCTACGCTAATTCCTCTCCACTGCTTCTCTTTCTCTCCCCATCCCGAGGCTTCCTGAGGTTTGGCCAGCTCCAGTCACGTCCCACCTCGTGAAGATTATGGACCTATGGATGATCATGGAGAAGTAGATGCCGAGTGTTTAAAGGCCCTGGCATGGAGAAGCTGATGCTGGATCTATGATGATCACAAATTGTTCTGTATTGTTGAAAGATTTATGACCAAACTTTTGATGTCACCCATATGAGGATGGGTTCCCCTTTGAGTCTGGTTCCTCTCAAGGTTTCTTCCTCATATCATCTAAGGGAGTTTTTCCTTGCCACTGTCGCCACGGCTGCTCATCAGGGACAAACGCACACCATTCACCTTCACTGTTGTTTTCTGTAAAGCTGCTTTGAGACAATGTCTGTTGTGAAAAGCGCTATACAAATAAACTTGACTTGACTTGACTTGACTGTTCATATCTGTAAATCTGGAGACATTTCTGAGAGCTTCATTTCATATATAAACATCACCCTAAATACATTTATTACACAATTAAATACACGTGATTGTGCACAATTTATGAAACTCTCAAAACCAAGAGCCATAAACTCATTGTCTAATTAAAGCTATAAGACACAAACAACATGGATAATCCTTATAATATGTGTTCTAAATGAGTGTTTAAGCAGCACTGGAGATTCTCATTACTGACCTCAGTTCAGCTTCTTTTCAGCACAATCACAGAAAACCTTTAGAACATCACCTCAATTACAGGGAACCAAATCAATAAGTGCTGTTTAACTCCAATCCAGCAGGAGCAGTTACAGTGGGCTGGAACTGTTTTCTACATCAACTACATACTATAAATTATAATCTTATCCAAACTAAATCTGTGTTTTTATCACCAGTTTTAAACCCGTGCTCTACTTCCTGCTCTACACCACCACTGCATAGGGACTTTTTCAATGCACTGGATTTTGTATCCTGATTTTAGCAACAATGAAATTCTGTCTTATGACCATTTTTATAATTTTCTACAGTAAACTACAGAGAGAGAAATCACATTTACCAGTGCCCAGCTGTGTCTCCATGAAGAGTGATGCGTCTATGGATATTCCTCAGAGCTTTAGCACTGGAATCTCCTCACCTGGACACAGGTAACATCCCATAATACTCCTAGTTAAAGTCACAGTTAATGGCTGCACTACACCGTCATTAGCAGCTGTTTAGATTTATATTCTAGTTACTTGGTCTTTAGTGATTCTACAATACTTTCAGTAAATCCTTTAGATGAAAAAGTGTAAATATTTATTCAAGTCACAATCAATTACACGTAATGTCTTCAATCCTAAAATAAAAATACTAATATAAACAACAAAAAAGCTACAGGAAACATCTAAACACTACTACTTAAAGGTATAAGCAGTATTTTTGGGGGATCAGGAACCCTGACTTAGTGATCAGAATCTTCTGTAGATCTTCAGATTTTAGCAACAATGAAATTCTGTCTTAAAGCCATTTCTATAATTTTCTACAGTGAACTACAGAGAGAGAAAACAGAATTGATTCAGAATGAAAATCAGCATTTTCCTCAACCTAAACTCCCACTTCCCAAAACCATGTGAGTAGGTGGAAATCTTCATCAGAAGATGATGTGAGACGAGAGATAAGAATTTTAGCTTTCATTTCCTGAAAGGTTCGGTGCAGTGTTCTAAGTGATGGAACACATCTAGATGTAAAGATCAGGAACTGAAAGCTGGAATTCTGATCTTTTCTTTCATTACAATCAAAACCAACACCATGACTGTGACACTGACACACTGCTATTCTAAAGCTCTCTGCTGTTAGTAACTACAGAGTGATTAGTTAGCGATTAGCACATTTAATTCTCCAGGTGCACAATGTTGGAGTTGTATTCAGCTCTGTGTTCTCCAAGTGTTCCTGCTCTCACTACAATTATTGTAGTACAATTTGTGTTCAGGTTTAGACTCCAGTATTAAAGTGAGGAACGTTGAGATCTTTAACACTTGTTGTTTTTGTTCCCAGTGTTCTACAGAAGGCAGGAGACAGAAGAGAGAAGAACATCATCACAGCTACAGGGTACGATCAAAACCAACACCATGACTGTGACACTGACACACTGCTCTTCTAAAGCTCTCTGCTGTTAGGAACTACAGAGTGATTAGATGATAGAAAACCTCCAGTAGAATAAAGTAAATCCACAGTGAGAACATCATAAAGATCTATTTAGCAGGAAAAATGTGAACTTCTACTCTAATCATTGGAGCCCATGTCTCAACATGTCTTCCTTCTTCACCCTGTCACAGACACGACCCAGAATCCACTGCTGCAGATGAATTCCAGAAGACGTTCAAGTTCAATCTGATGAAGAAGTTTAAGTGTTTGAATGGATTGATGCTAAAGCAGGAAAACCGAACACTCCTGAATGAGATCTACACAGAGCTCTACATCACAGAGGAAGACAGTGGAGACGTCAATAAAGAACATGAGGTGAAACAGATTGAAGCAGCATCCAGGAGGAACCCAACTGAGGATACATAAATTAAATGCAGTGACATCTTTAAACCCCAACCTGCACAAGACAAAGCCATCAGGAGAAATCTGAAAAAGCTCTTATCTGAACAAGATGAAGAACCCACCAGGAATATTCTGAAAAAACTCTTATATGAACAAGATGAAGAACCCATCAGGAACATTCTGATAAAGCTGTTATCTGAACAAGATGAAGAACCCATCAGAAACATTCTGACAAAGTTCTTATCTGAACAAGATGAAGTACCCATCAGGAACGTTCTGACTAAGGGAGTAGCTGGAATTGGAAAAACAGTCTCTGTGCAGAAGTTTGTTCTGGACTGGGCTGAAGGGAAAACAAATCAGGACGTCCACCTCATATTCCCACTTCCTTTCAGAGAGCTGAATTTGATGACGGACCAAGAACTGAGTCTGGTGGAGCTCCTTCATGTGTTTTTTAAGGAGATGAAAGAAATGGACATTTCCAGGTTGGAGAAGGTTTTGATAATTTTTGATGGTTTGGATGAGTGTCGTTTTCCTCTGGATTTCCAGAAGACAGTGAGAGTGTGTGATGTAACTGAATCAGCACCAGTGCATGTGCTGCTGATAAACCTGATCAAAGGGAACCTGCTTCCCTCTGCTCTCATCTGGATCACCTCCAGACCAGCAGCAGCTGATCAAATCCCCTCTGAGTGTGTCCATCGAGTCACAGAGGTACGAGGGTTCAATGACCCTCAGAAGGAGGAGTACTTCAGGAAGAGTATGAGTGATCAGAACCTGGCCAATAAGATCATCACACACCTGAAGTCATTAAGAAGCCTCTACATCATGTGCCACATCCCAGTGTTCTGCTGGATTTCAGCTGCTGTTCTAGAGAGAATGTTGGGTGAAGCAGAGAGTGGAGAGATCCCCAAGACTCTGACTCAAATGTACACATACTTCCTCATCATTCAGACCAACATCATAGGAGAGAAGTACCTACAGAAGCAGGAGAGCGATGAAGAAATGCTTCTCAAACTGGGGAAACTGGCTTTCCAGCAGCTGGAGAAACAAAACCTGATCTTCTATGAGGAAGACCTGAGAGAATGTGACATTGATGTGACAGAAGCAGCAGTGTATTCAGGTGTGTGTACGCAGATCTTCAGAGAGGAGTTTGGGCTTCACCAGAGTAAAGTGTTCTGCTTTGTTCATCTGAGCATTCAGGAACATCTCGCAGCTCTGTATGTGCACCTGACCTTCATGAAGGAGCAGAGAAATGTTCTTAAACAGAATCAGGTCTGTAGGACACTTTCAGATGTTCACAGGAGTGCTGTAGATCAGGCTTTAGACAGTCAGACTGGACATCTGGATCTTTTCCTCCGCTTTCTTCTGGGTCTCTCACTCGAGTCCAATCAGAAACTTCTACATTCCTTAGTAACACAGACAGGAAGTAGCTCCCAGAACAAAGAGGAAACAGTTCAGTACATCAAGAAGAAGATCAGTGAAGATCTTTCTACAGAGAAATCCATCAATCTGTTCCACTGTCTGAATGAACTGGGTGATGATTCTCTAGTGGAGGAAATCCAGCAGTATCTGAAATCTGGAACACAAAGTGAACTTTCTCCTTCACAGTGGTCTGCTCTGGTGTTTGTGTTACTGACATCAGCACAGGATCTGGAGGAATTTGACCTGAATAAATACATCACTCCAGATAAGATCAGAGATGGGATTCTTGTGAGAGTGATGCCTGTGATTGCAGCATCCAGAAAAGCAATGTAAGTGAAGCTGAATGAAATTGTTCTACTGTTACAGTGTTGAGAACAAATCAAAGGTCTGAGCTGTTCAGATGAATCGAACTCTGCAGGACTCTTTAGACTTTTTCCTTTCTCCTCTTAGAAACCTTTTAGATCAGACTCTCTTACTTTCCCATTTGGATTCCCGGATCTCATCCTCCATGTTTATACAACGTGTGTGTGATGATGTTCCTCAGCTGAAACTCTCGCCAAGCCAAATCTGAACATCTCCGACTGTCAATTCTTATTATTATTCCACCATTTAATCATTGTGTTCAACTGATGTGTGTGATGTTGAAAGTGAGACGCTGCAGTGAAGCTTTGAGAACTTGTTTGATCTTCTGCATTTCTGTTCATTATCTTTTTTTTCTTCAGTATCAGATGCAGTGAAATTACAGGGAAAAGTGGAGAAGCTCTGACCTCAGTGCTCAACTCAGAAACCTCCAGTCTGAGAGAACTGCATCTGACTGTCAATACACTGAATCTGTCTGGGAATAATCTAGAAGACTCAGGAGTGAAGCGTCTCTCTGCTCTACTGGAGAATCCTGAGTGTAAAGTGAAAGATCTGAGGTAAGATCATCTCTCTGAGAGACACAAGAACTCAGTAAAAGCTGCAGTGAATTGTTGTATACAGTGTTGTTTTTCAGGTGAAATTTGCTGTAGCAGTACAACATCCAGAACAAATCTATCAGTAATGAAACTTCTCACTTCCACTAATCATTAATGCACTCTCTCTCTCTCTCTCTCTCTCTCTCTCTCTCTCTCTCTCTCTCTCTCTCTCTCTCTCACACACACACACACACACACACACACACACACACACACACACACACACACGCTCTCTCTCTCTCTCTCTCTCTCTCTCTCTCTCTCTCACACACACACACACACACACACACACACACACACACACACACACACACACACACACGCTCTCTCTCTCTCTCTCTCTCTCTCTCACACACACACACACACACACACACACACACACACACACACACACACACACACACACACACACACACACACTCTCTCTCTCTCTCTCTCTCACACACACACACACACACACACACACACACACACACACACACTCTCTCTCTCTCTCTCTCTCTCTCTCTCTCTCTCTCTCTCTCTCTCTCTCTCTCACACACACACATACACACTCACTCTCTCTCTCTCTCCCACACACACACACACACACACTCACTCTCTCTCTCTCTCTCTCTCTCTCTCACACACACACACATACACACACACTCTCTCTCGCTCTCGCTC
>NC_139594.1:20906579-21004079 GCF_946808225.1 Silurus aristotelis
CTGTGCTGCTCTCGCTTCAGCTCTGAGATCAAACCCCTCACACCTGAGAAAACTGGATCTTTCTGAGAATAAAGTAGGAGACTCAGGAGTGAAGTGTCTCTCTGCTGTACTGGAGAATCCTCACTGTAAACTGGAGATACTGAGGTAAGATCATCTCTCTGAGAGTCACATGACCTGCTCCTCAGTAACACATTCTCTAATAGTGAGACTGAAGCAGAGCTTTTAGGTTCAGCATCAATGTTCTGAGGAGGAAGTTTATAGTTTTATTTTTTACTTTTGTTTTTTAGTTTAAATGAGTGTTGATTTAATTTGTATCTTTTTATAATCATGACTTTTTATTGACTTTTGTATTGTTTTAGTTTCTAATATCTAATAAATGTACAAAAGTGTTGATATAAATGTGAATGTGACGAGGCAGATGGTCAGTGATGTGAGTGTGATGGTCAGTGATGTCAGTGATGTGAGTGTGATGGTCAGTGATGTGAGTGTGATGGTCAGTGATGTGAGTGTAATAGTCAGTGATGAGTTTGATGGTCAGTGATGAGTGTGATGGTCAGTGATGAGTGTGATGGTCAGTGATGTGAGTGTAATAGTCAGTGATGAGTGTGATGGTCAGTGATGTGAGTGTGATGGTCAGTGATGTGAGTGTGATGGTCAGAAATTAGTGTGATGGTCAGTGATGAGTGTGATGGTCAGTAATGAGTGTGATGGTCAGTAATGAGTGTGATGGTCAGTGATGAGAGTGTGATGGTCAGTAATGAGTTTGATGGTCAGTAATGAGTGTGATGTTCAGTGATGAGTGTGTGATGGTCAGTAATGAGTGTGATGATCAGTGATGTGAGTGTGATGGTCAGTAATGAGTGTGATGGTCAGTAATGAGTGTGATGTTCAGTGATGAGTGTGTGATGGTCAGTAATGAGTGTGATGGTCAGTGATGTGAGTGGGATGGTCAGTAATGAGTGTGATGGTCAGTGATGTGTGTGTGATGGTCAGTAATGAGTGTGATGGTCAGTGATGACTGTGATGGTCAGTGATGTGAGTGGGATGGTCAGTGATGTGTGTGTAATGGTCAGTAATGAGTGTGATGGTCAGTGATGAGTGTGATGGTCAGTGATGTGAGTGTGATGGTCAGTGATGTGAGTGTTATGGTCAGTGATGTGAGTGTGATGGTCAGTGATGTGAGTGTGATGGTCATTATTGAGTGTGATGGTCAGTGATGAGAGTGTGATTGTCAGTGATGTAAGTGTGATGGTCAGTAATGAGTGTGATTGTCAGTGATGTGTGTGTGATGGTCAGTAATAAGTGTAATAGTCAGTGATGTGTGTGTGATGGTCAGTGATGTGAGTGTGATGGTCAGTGATGTGAGTGTGATGGTCAGTAATGAGTGTGATGGTCAGTGATGTGTGTGTGTGATGGTCAGTAATGAGTGTGATGGTCAGTAATGAGTGTGATGGTCAGTGATAAGTGTAACGGTCAGTAATGTGTGTGATGGTCAGTGATGAGAGTGTGATGGTCAGTGATGTGAGTGTGATGATCAGTGGTGAGTGTGATGGTCAGTGATGAGAGTGTGATGGTCAGTGATGTGAGTGTGATGATCAGTGGTGAGTGTAATGGTCAGTGATGTGAGTGTGATGGTCAGTGGTGTTAGTGTGATGGTCAGTGATGTAAGTGTGATGGTCAGTGGTGTTAGTGTGATGGTCAGTGGTGTTAGTGTGTATGAATGATATGGATGTGTTTAAATGTGTGTGGTTTTGGGAGAATGCTTTGTGCTTTGTTACAGAAGGAAAACTAAACTTTACACAAGAACTGAAGTGATCACTCATATTTTACTAAATTATGAAACCATCTTAAAGCATATGTATTTATTTATTTATTTATTTATTTATTTATTTATTTTATTTTATTTAATTTATTAAGTCACCCTGAATTTTATGATATGTGACTTGTGTAAATAAAGTACTGGAGAATCCTCAATGTAAACTGGAGATACTGAGGTAAGATCATCTCTCTGAGAGTCACATGACCTGCTCCTAAGTAACACACATTCTCTAATAGTGAGACTGAAGCAGAGCTTTTAGGTTCAGCATCAATGTTCTGAGGAGGAACTTTATAGTTTTATAGTTTTATTTTTTACTTTTGTTTTTTAGTTTAAATGAGTGTTGATTTAATTTGTATCTTTTTATAATCATGACTTTTTATTGACTTTTGTATTGTTTTAGTTTCTAATATATAATAAATGTACAAAAGTGTTGATATAAATGTGAATGTGACGAGGCAGATGGTCAGTGATGTGAGTGTGATGGTCAGTGATGTGAGTGTGATGGTCAGTGATGTGAGTGTGATGGTCAGTGATGTGAGTGTAATAGTCAGTGATGAGTTTGATGGTCAGTGATGAGTGTGATGGTCAGTGATGTGAGTGTAATAGTCAGTGATGAGTGTGATGGTCAGTGATGTGAGTGTGATGGTCAGTGATGTGAGTGTGATGGTCAGTAATTAGTGTGATGGTCAGTAATTAGTGTGATGGTCAGTAATTAGTGTGATGGTCAGTGATGAGTGTGATGGTCAGTGATGTGAGTGTGATGGTCAGTAATGAGTGTGATGGTCAGTGATGAGAGTGTGATGGTCAGTGATGAGTGTGATGATCAGTGATGTGAGTGTGATGGTCAGTAATGAGTGTGATGTTCAGTGATGACTGTGATGGTCAGTGATGTGAGTGGGATGGTCAGTGATGTGTGTGTAATGGTCAGTGATGTGAGTGTGATGGTCAGTGATGTGAGTGTGATGGTCATTATTGAGTGTGATGGTCAGTGATGTGAGTGTGATGGTCAGTGATGTGAGTGTTATGGTCAGTGATGTGAGTGTGATGGTCAGAAATTAGTGTGATGGTCAGTGATGAGTGTGATGGTCAGTGATGTGAGTGTGATGGTCAGTAATGAGTGTGATGGTCAGTGATGAGAGTGTGATGGTCAGTAATGAGTGTGATGATCAGTGATGTGAGTGTGATGGTCAGTAATGAGTGTGATGGTCAGTAATGAGTGTGATGTTCAGTGATGAGTGTGTGATGGTCAGTAATGAGTGTGATGGTCAGTGATGTGAGTGGGATGGTCAGTAATGAGTGTGATGGTCAGTGATGTGTGTGTGATGGTCAGTAATGAGTGTGATGGTCAGTGATGACTGTGATGGTCAGTGATGTGAGTGGGATGGTCAGTGATGTGTGTGTAATGGTCAGTAATGAGTGTGATGGTCAGTGATGAGTGTGATGGTCAGTGATGTGAGTGTGATGGTCAGTGATGTGAGTGTTATGGTCAGTGATGTGAGTGTGATGGTCAGTGATGTGAGTGTGATGGTCATTATTGAGTGTGATGGTCAGTGATGAGAGTGTGATTGTCAGTGATGTAAGTGTGATGGTCAGTAATGAGTGTGATTGTCAGTGATGTGTGTGTGATGGTCAGTAATAAGTGTAATAGTCAGTGATGTGTGTGTGATGGTCAGTGATGTGAGTGTGATGGTCAGTGATGTGAGTGTGATGGTCAGTGATGTGAGTGTGATGGTCAGTAATGAGTGTGATGGTCAGTGATGTGTGTGTGTAATGGTCAGTAATGAGTGTGATGGTCAGTAATGAGTGTGATGGTCAGTGATAAGTGTAACGGTCAGTAATGTGTGTGATGGTCAGTGATGAGAGTGTGATGGTCAGTGATGAGTGTGATGGTCAGTGATGAGTGTGATGGTCAGTGATGAGTGTGATGGTCAGTGATGTGAGTGTGATGATCAGTGGTGAGTGTAATGGTCAGTGATGTGAGTGTGATGTTCAGTGGTGTTAGTGTGATGGTCAGTGATGTAAGTGTGATGGTCAGTGGTGTTAGTGTGATGGTCAGTGGTGTTAGTGTGATGGTCAGTGGTGTTAGTGTGTATGAATGATATGGATGTGTTTAAATGTGTGTGGTGTTGGGAGAATGCTTTGTGCTTTGTTACAGAAGGAAAACTAAACTTTACACAAGAACTGAAGTGATCACTCATATTTTACTAAATTATGAAACCATCTTAAAGCATATGTATTTATTTATTTATTTATTTATTTATTTATTTATTTATTTATTTATTTATTTATTTATTTATTTTATTTTATTTAAATTATTAAGTCACCCTGAATTTTATGATATGTGACTTGTGTAAATAAAGTACTGGAGAATCCTCAATGTAAACTGGAGATACTGAGGTAAGATCATCTCTCTGAGAGTCACATGACCTGCTCCTAAGTAACACACATTCTCTAATAGTGAGACTGAAGCAGAGCTTTTAGGTTCAGCATCAATGTTCTGAGGAGGAACTTTATAGTTTTATAGTTTTATTTTTTTACTTTTGTTTTTTAGTTTAAATGAGTGTTGATTTAATTTGTATCTTTTTATAATCATGACTTTTTATTGACTTTTGTATTGTTTTAGTTTCTAATATATAATAAATGTACAAAAGTGTTGATATAAATGTGAATGTGACGAGGCAGATGGTCAGTGATGTGAGTGTGATGGTCAGTGATGTGAGTGTGATGGTCAGTGATGTGAGTGTGATGGTCAGTGATGTGAGTGTAATAGTCAGTGATGAGTTTGATGGTCAGTGATGAGTGTGATGGTCAGTGATGTGAGTGTAATAGTCAGTGATGAGTGTGATGGTCAGTGATGTGAGTGTGATGGTCAGTGATGTGAGTGTGATGGTCAGTAATTAGTGTGATGGTCAGTAATTAGTGTGATGGTCAGTAATTAGTGTGATGGTCAGTAATTAGTGTGATGGTCAGTGATGAGTGTGATGGTCAGTGATGTGAGTGTGATGGTCAGTGATGAGTGTGATGGTCAGTGATGAGAGTGTGATGGTCAGTGATGAGTGTGATGATCAGTGATGTGAGTGTGATGGTCAGTAATGAGTGTGATGTTCAGTGATGAGTGTGTGATGGTTAGTAATGGTTGTGATGGTCAGTGATGTGAGTGGGATGGTCAGTGATGTGAGTGTGATGGTCAGTAATGAGTGTGATGGTCAGTGATGTGTGTGTGATGGTCAGTAATGAGTGTGATGGTCAGTGATGACTGTGATGGTCAGTGATGTGAGTGGGATGGTCAGTGATGTGTGTGTAATGGTCAGTAATGAGTGTGATGGTCAGTGATGTGAGTGTGATGGTCAGTGATGTGAGTGTGATGGTCATTAATGAGTGTGATGGTCAGTGATGAGAGTGTGATTGTCAGTGATGTAAGTATGATGGTCAGTAATGAGTGTGATAGTCAGTGATGTGTGTGTGATGGTCAGTGATGTGAGTGTTATGGTCAGTGATGTGAGTGTGATGGTCAGTGATGTGAGTGTGATGGTCATTATTGAGTGTGATGGTCAGTGATGTGAGTGTGATGGTCAGTGATGTGAGTGTTATGGTCAGTGATGTGAGTGTGATGGTCAGTGATGTGAGTGTGATGGTCATTATTGAGTGTGATTGTCAGTGATGTAAGTGTGATGGTCAGTAATGAGTGTGATTGTCAGTGATGTGTGTGTGATGGTCAGTAATGAGTGTAATAGTCAGTGATGTGTGTGTGATGGTCAGTGATGTGAGTGTGATGGTCAGTGATGTGAGTGTGATGGTCAGTGATGTGAGTGTGATGGTCAGTAATGAGTGTGATGGTCAGTGATGTGTGTGTGTGATGGTCAGTAATGAGTGTGATGGTCAGTAATGAGTGTTATGGTCAGTGATAAGTGTAACGGTCAGTAATGTGTGTGATGGTCAGTGATGAGAGTGTGATGGTCAGTGATGAGTGTGATGGTCAGTGATGAGTGTGATGGTCAGTGATGTGAGTGTGATGGTCAGAGATGAGTGTGATGGTCAGTGATGAGTGTGATGGTCAGTGATGTGAGTGTGATGATCAGTGGTGAGTGTGATGGTCAGTGATGAGTGTGATGGTCAGTGATGTGAGTGTGATGATCAGTGGTGAGTGTAATGGTCAGTGATGTGAGTGTGATGGTCAGTAAAGTAAGTGTGATGGTCAGTGGTGTTAGTGTGATGGTCAGTGGTGTTAGTGTGTATGAATGATATGGATGTGTTTAAATGTGTGTGGTTTTGGGAGAATGCTTTGTGCTTTGTTACAGAAGGAAAACTAAACTTTACACAAGAACTGAAGTGATCACTCATATTTTACTAAATTATGAAACCATCTTAAAGCATATGTATTTATTTATTTATTTATTTATTTATTTATTTATTTATTTATTTATTTATTTATTTTATTTTATTTAATTTATTAAGTCACCCTGAATTTTATGATATGTGACTTGTGTAAATAAAGTACTGGAGAATCCTCAATGTAAACTGGAGATACTGAGGTAAGATCATCTCTCTGAGAGTCACATGACCTGTTCCTAAGTAACACACATTCTCTAATAGTGAGACTGAAGCAGAGCTTTTAGGTTCAGCATCAATGTTCTGAGGAGGAACTTTATAGTTTTATAGTTTTATTTTTTACTTTTGTTTTTTTAGTTTAAATGAGTGTTGATTTAATTTGTATCTTTTTATAATCATGACTTTTTATTGACTTTTGTATTGTTTTAGTTTCTAATATATAATAAATGTACAAAAGTGTTGATATAAATGTGAATGTGACGAGGCAGATGGTCAGTGATGTGAGTGTGATGGTCAGTGATGTGAGTGTGATGGTCAGTGATGTGAGTGTGATGGTCAGTGATGTGAGTGTAATAGTCAGTGATGAGTTTGATGGTCAGTGATGAGTGTGATGGTCAGTGATGTGAGTGTAATAGTCAGTGATGAGTGTGATGGTCAGTGATGTGAGTGTGATGGTCAGTGATGTGAGTGTGATGGTCAGTAATTAGTGTGATGGTCAGTGATGAGTGTGATGGTCAGTGATGTGAGTGTGATGGTCAGTAATGAGTGTGATGGTCAGTGATGTGAGTGTGATGGTCAGTAATGAGTGTGATGGTCAGTGATGAGAGTGTGATGGTCAGTGATGAGTGTGATGATCAGTGATGTGAGTGTGATGGTCAGTAATGAGTGTGATGTTCAGTGATGAGTGTGTGATGGTTAGTAATGGTTGTGATGGTCAGTGATGTGAGTGGGATGGTCAGTGATGTGTGTGTGTGATGGTCAGTAATGAGTGTGATGGTCAGTAATGAGTGTGATGGTCAGTGATGTGTGTGTGATGGTCAGTAATGAGTGTGATGGTCAGTGATGACTGTGATGGTCAGTGATGTGAGTGGGATGGTCAGTGATGTGTGTGTAATAGTCAGTAATGAGTGTGATGGTCAGTGATGAGTGTGATGGTCAGTGATGTGAGTGTGATGGTCAGTGATGTGAGTGTGATGGTCATTAATGAGTGTGATGGTCAGTGATGAGAGTGTGATTGTCAGTGATGTAAGTATGATGGTCAGTAATGAGTGTGATAGTCAGTGATGTGTGTGTGATGGTCAGTGATGTGAGTGTTATGGTCAGTGATGTGAGTGTGATGGTCAGTGATGTGAGTGTGATGGTCATTATTGAGTGTGATGGTCAGTGATGTGAGTGTGATGGTCAGTGATGTGAGTGTTATGGTCAGTGATGTGAGTGTGATGGTCAGTGATGTGAGTGTGATGGTCATTATTGAGTGTGATTGTCAGTGATGTAAGTGTGATGGTCAGTAATGAGTGTGATTGTCAGTGATGTGTGTGTGATGGTCAGTAATGACTGTAATAGTCAGTGATGTGTGTGTGATGGTCAGTGATGTGAGTGTGATGGTCAGTGATGTGAGTGTGATGGTCAGTGATGTGAGTGTGATGGTCAGTAATGAGTGTGATGGTCAGTGATGTGAGTGTGATGATCAGTGGTGAGTGTGATGGTCAGTGATGAGTGTGATGGTCAGTGATGTGAGTGTGATGATCAGTGGTGAGTGTAATGGTCAGTGATGTGAGTGTGATGGTCAGTGGTGTTAGTGTGATGGTCAGTGATGTAAGTGTGATGGTCAGTGGTGTTAGTGTGATGGTCAGTGGTGTTAGTGTGTATGAATGATATGGATGTGTTTAAATGTGTGTGGTGTTGGGAGAATGCTTTGTGCTTTGTTACAGAAGAAAACTAAACTTTACACAAGAACTGAAGTGATCACTCATATTTTACTAAATTATGAAACCATCTAAAAGCATATGTATTTATTTATTTATTTATTTATTTATTTATTTATTTATTTATTTAAATTTATTAAGTCACCCTGAATTTTATATGTGACTTGTGTAAATAAAGTTTTGTAAAAGTCATAAAAGTCTCCCTTCCTCTCCTTGCCTCCCTCCCTCTCTCCATTTGTTTCTCCTTCATCAATCCATCCCTCTCCTTCCTTCCTGCTCTCTCCTCCCTCCCTCCCGCTCCCTCCTGCTCTCTCTTCCATCCCCCCCTCCCCCTCTCTCCTGCCTGCTCTCTCCTCTCTCTCTCTCTCTCTCTCTCTCTCTCTCTCTCTCTCTCTCTCTCTCGCTTTCTAGTGGAAAGAACACACAAAGGATGTGTAATGTGTAGAAACTGAGAGAGTAAAGTGTGTGTCATTGTGTATCTGCAGGTTGTGTAATTGTGGAGTATCAGATGAAGGCTGTGCTGCTCTCGCTTCAGCTCTGAGATCAAACCCCTCACACCTGAGAGAACTGGATCTGTCTGAGAATAAAGTAGGAGACTCAGGAGTGAAGTGTCTCTCTGATCTGAAGAATGATAAATGTAACAAACTACAGACACTGAAGTGAGTAATAATCTGTTTTATATAACCACTGAAACTGATGTAATGATTAGTGTTATTTACTACTTTAGCGTTATTTACTTCATCAGTGTTATTTACTACTTTAGCGTTATTTACTTCATCAGCGTTATTTACTACATCAGCGTTATTTACTACGTCAGCGTTATTTACTACATTAGCGTTATTTACTACATTAGTGTTATTTACTACATCAGTGTTATTTACTACATTAGCGTTATTTACTACATCAGTGTTATTTACTACATTAGCGTTATTTACTACATCAGTGTTATTTACTACATTAGCGTTATTTACTACATCAGTGTTATTTACTACATCAGTGTTATTTACTACATTAGCGTTATTTACTACATCAGTGTTATTTACTACATCAGCGTTATTTACTACATCAGCGTTATTTACTACATCAGTGTTATTTACTACATCAGTGTTATTTACTACATCAGTGTTATTTACTACATTAGCGTTATTTACTACATCAGTGTTATTTACTACATTAGCGTTATTTACTACATCAGCGTTATTTACTACATCAGCGTTATTTACTACATCAGTGTTATTTACTACATCAGTGTTATTTACTACATCAGTGTTATTTACTACATTAGCGTTATTTACTACATCAGTGTTATTTACTACATTAGCGTTATTTACTACATCAGCGTTATTTACTACATCAGTGTTATTTACTACATTAGCGTTATTTACTACATCAGTGTTATTTACTACATTAGCGTTATTTACTACATCAGTGTTATTTACTACATCAGTGTTATTTACTACATCAGTGTTATTTACTACATTAGCGTTATTTACTACATCAGTGTTATTTACTACATTAGCGTTATTTACTACATCAGCGTTATTTACTACATCAGCGTTATTTACCACATCAGCGTTATTTACTACATCAGCGTTATTTACTTCATTACCGTTATTTACTACATCAGTGTTATTTACTACATCAGCGTTATTTACTACATCCATGTTATTTACTACATTAGCGTTATTTACTACATCAGCGTTATTTACTACATCAGTGTTATTTACTACATCAGTGTTATTTACCACATCAGCGTTATTTACTACATCAGCGTTATTTACTTCATTACCGTTATTTACTACATCAGTGTTATTTACTACATCAGCGTTATTTACTACATCAGCGTTATTATTTACTACATCAGCGTTATTTACTACATTAGCGTTATTTACTACATCAGAGTTATTTACTACATTAGTGTTATTTACTACATCAGTGTTATTATTTACTACATCAGCGTTATTTACTACATTAGCGTTATTTACTACATTAGTGTTATTTACTACATCAGTGTTATTTACTACATCAGCGTTATTTACTACATTAGCGTTTTTTAATACATCAATGTTATTTACTACATTAGCGTTATTTACTACTTTAGCGTTATTTACTTCATCAGTGTTATTTACTACTTTAGCGTTATTTACTTCATCAGCGTTATTTACTACGTCAGTGTTATTTACTACATCAGTGTTATTTACTACATTAGCGTTATTTACTACGTCAGCGTTATTTACTACATCCATGTTATTTACTACATTAGCGTTATTTACTACATCAGCGTTATTTACTACATCAGTGTTATTTACTACATCAGTGTTATTTACTACATCAGCATTATTTACTACATCAGTGTTATTTACTACATTAGTGTTATTTACTTCATTACCGTTATTTACTACATCAGTGTTATTTACTACATTAGTGTTATTTACTACATTATTGTTATTTACTACATCAGTGTTATTTACTACATTAGTGTTATTTACTTCATTACCGTTATTTACTACATCAGTGTTATTTACTACATTATTGTTATTTACTACATCAGTGTTATTTACTACATTAGTGTTATTTACTTCATTACCGTTATTTACTACATCAGTGTTATTTACTACATTAGAGTTATTTACTACATCAGTGTTATTTACTTCATTACCGTTATTTACTACATCAGTGTTATTTACTTCATTAGCGTTATTTACTACATCAGTGTTATTTACTACATCAGTGTTATTTACTTCATTACCGTTATTTACTACATCAGTGTTATTTACTACATCAGTGTTATTTACTACATTAGTGTTATTTACTTCATTACCGTTATTTACTACATCAGTGTTATTTACTACATCAGCGTTATTTACTACATCAGCGTTATTTACTACATCAGCATTATTTACTACATCAGTGTTATTTACTACATTAGTGTTATTTACTTCATTACCGTTATTTACTACATCAGTGTTATTTACTACATCAGTGTTATTTACTACATCAGTGTTATTTACTACATTAGTGTTATTTACTTCATTACCGTTATTTACTACATCAGTGTTATTTACTACATTAGTGTTATTTACTTCATTACCGTTATTTACTACATTATTGTTATTTACTACATTAGTGTTATTTACTACATTAGTGTTATTTACTTCATTACCGTTATTTACTACATTATTGTTATTTACTACATCAGTGTTATTTACTACATCAGCGTTATTTACTACATCAGCGTTATTTACTACATTAGTGTTATTTACTTCATTAGTGTTATTTACTACATTCAATTCAATTCAATTCATTTTTATTTGTATAGCGCTTTTAACAATGAACATTGTCTCAAAGCAGCTTTACACAGATAATGCGGTGATTAAAAATGAATATGTTCTTTATGAGTAAGTTTGTCCCTGATGAGCAAGCCGGTGGCGACTGGCGACTGTGGCAAGGAAAAACTCCCCGAGATGGCATAAGGAAGAAACCTTGAGAGGAACCAGACTCAAGAGGGAACCCATCCTCATCTGGGTTACACCGAATGTCCATTTGTGGCGGGTATACAATGTTGCGGGGTGCAGTGATGATGATCAAAAGCGAAGTGTATTTCTGAGTCAGTGTAGGAGACTGTTGACATCAGTGTAGGAGACTGTTGACATCCAATCCAGGCAGGCCTGGATGAAGTGGGAAGATCCACGGGGGGGAGAGGGGCAGGAACAGTGGTCACTGGAGCCTCAGGAGCATGTTTAACTCGACCGAGAGAGAGAGAGAGAGAGAGAGAGAGAGAGAGAGAGAGAGAGAGAGAGAGAGAGAGAGAAGAGGGTGACAGGAAGAGAAGGATATGGATTATTAAGTGTACCTATTGTTGCATGAGAGTTAAAGTCACTGTGCAGTTTGGACTCCGGCAAGACTCGCTATAGCAGCATAACTAAAAGGGAGAACCAGAAGGCAACACAGACATGAGGGATCTCTGGGATAAGAGACGGCCCACCACACCACCATCAACAAACCTGAGTGAACACGTGAATGTGAGGGGACGACAGCGTACAAATATCCCAGTTCACCAAACACTCTATATCAATGTTCCCTCCAGATCTGAGCCTTTACCTGAGAAAAAATCTACTGATTAAAGGCTTGACTGAATAAATATGTTTTCAACCTCGACTTGAACACTGAGACTGTGTCTGAGTCCCGAACACTGATAGGAAGGCTGTTCCATAACTGCGGGGCTTTATAAGAGAAAGATCTGCCCCCTGCTGTAATCTTCATTATTGGAGGAACCAACAGATAGCCTGCACCTTTTGATCTAAGTAGGCGTGGAGGATCATACTGGTACAGAAGTTCACTCAGATACGGTGGTGCAAAACCATTAAGTGCTTTATATGTCAGTAGTAAAATTTTATAATCAATGCGAGATTTGATTGGGAGCCAGTGTAGACTGATTAATACAGGGGTGATGTGGTCATATTTCCTAGATCTAGTGAGGACTCTTGCTGCTGCATAACTGAAGCTTATTTATGCACTTACTCCAACACCCAGACAGTAAAGCGTTACAGTAGTCTAATCTAGAAGTAACAAAAGCATGAACTAGTTTTTCTGCATCCTGTAACGACATCATATTTCTAATTTTAGCAATATTTCTAAGGTGAAAGAAGGCGATCCTGGTGATATTATTCACGTGAGCCTCAAAGGAAAGACTCGAGTCAATAATCACACCAAGGTCTTTGACAGCCGTACACGCTGAAACAGAAACACCATCCAGAGATGTTAGGTAATCGGAAAGTTTGCTTCTAGCTGCATGTGGTCCTAGTAAAAGTACTTCCGTCTTATCTGAGTTTAGCAGAAGAAAGTTATCGAGCATCCACTGTCTAATGTCCTTTACACATTTTTTAACATTGTTAAGCTGATCTCTCTCATCTGGCTTTGCTGAAATATATAGCTGTGTATCATCAGCATAGCAATGGAATCTAATACCATGTTTATGAATAATTTCTCCAAGAGGCAGCATATATAAAGAGAAAAGCAGAGGGCCTAAGACAGATCCTTGAGGAACACCAAACTTTACCTCAGAGAGTGTGGAGAACTCACCATTAACATCAACAAACTGATAGCGATCAGTCAAATAAGACCTGAGCCAAGAGAGAGCTGTTCCCTTTATTCCAACAACGTTCTCAAGTCTAGCAAGTAGTATAGTGTGATCAATGGTGTCAAAAGCTGCACTAAGGTCGAGCAAAACAAGTAAGGAGACAAAACCCTGATCAGAGGTGTGGAATTTTTTGATAGGCATCGATACAAACCAAGTCTATACAACCAAGTCTATAAAGTAATTATCAGTTAAGTTGTTTTAGTATCACTTAATAGACTAAGTATACTCTTTGCTTTAATAAACCTGCCTAACAGGTTGACCTTAGACCAATGTAATCAAAGCCTATTGCTTGCTTATAAAGAAACCACAACAGAGACCATTTAGAAAAAGACCACCATGTTTATTAAGGACGACACTCCCAGTGGGAACACTTAGGGAAAAGATGACAAGGACGACAAACCAGCCAGGGACTGTTAAGAGACAGACTATGGTAGGGCTCAGAAGAAAGGGACCCACAGGGGTCAGGCCCAAAGCCAGGCTCAGGCTCAGATTCAACCATGATGACACTGTCAGGAGATGCCCAAGGAGTAGGAGGAGAAGAGGGCCCATGAGGAGGATTGCAGGGAGAAGTAGGGGAATAGGAAGGAGAAGCACCTTGACGAAGATCAGGCGAACTAGGCCCTGAGTCAGGCCCAGAATCAGGTGCACTGTCAGTGTCAGATGAGAGGGGAGCCCCAGGAGGAGAACTGACAGGCAGAATCAACACAGGGTCAGTCTGAGTGCCCACATCAACGGTAGAAGGAGAGGTGTGGGCAGTAGGGGAAGAAGTAGGACGATCAGGACCATCACAAGGGTCGACCAAATAGTTGTCCAAGTCATCAAGCAAACGGGAGATCTGGAAATGGCGATAGGAAGAAATGGGAGAAGTGCAACCCCTAGAGTAAGGGTGAGACCTCTTGCGTCTAGTGGTTTTGTAACGAGCTAGAAATAACACAAAGAAAGAAGAAAACAAGGCCAAGGTCAACGAACAGCATGGTGGCAACTAAATAGGAAGAACCAGTCCAGTACACTAGGTACTGAACTAGTGCACAGCCAAGCTTAAGAAAAATATCTAACACACAGCCATATAATCAACTATAACCATAGCATTAGCAGGAAAAGGTACATAAGAGCATTAAAATGAAGGTCTAAGGAGAAATATATAATCATAGAATAAGGTAAAATAAGAGAAGAAACTTACGCATAATCAAGAAGAAGAAAATAAGAAAATATCCAAAGGAACTGAAGGCTAGTCCAAAATAGTGTTGCTCAAACAAGCGTTAAGACAAGAATGAGGAAGATAGGACAAGTTTTAAAAAATAAAACCCCAAGAAGGCCCGAAAATAAGGGGATATAGGTAAGAGGAAACACGTGGAGGAAATGACGAAGGGAAGAGGAAGAACCAGGAGGGAACGAAAATAATGGGAATTAGGATTCACCACGTGATGCATAATAATGAGTAGGAAGGGCCCAAAAATTGGGTAGGTCAGAAATAATGGGATTTCGAGTAGAACTATGTAAATTAAGGTAGGAGGCGCCTAGAGGCGCCGGCACATAAATAAGAGACGCTCGCAGCAGAGAAGAAGAGTCGTAGACGAGTTTGAGTCTCTTCTAAGAGCAGTCTCTTTTTGAGCAGTAGGATTACCTTCAAGACCGGTCTGAAGACTTTCTTTCGGGATTTTATTTGGTACTTTCAGCTTTTGGTGAGCTCTGATTTTGGAAACTACCTAAAAGTTCAGGGTGGAAATCACCTTAGGTGATTCACCCATTAGGGTTTTGGGGACTTTCCTTTTGAAGCGCTTGCAAGCATCTATTATTCTGAAAAGGAGTTTTTCTTTTGGATTATATCTGTTTTGGTGATTGATCTTCTCTGCAGAGAAAAGAAATAAACTTGTATTTTGCTGTCCTTCTCATCCAAGTCTCTGGGCCTTTTATTGGGAGTTCTGACCGAGTTAGTGTTAATTAAGAACCAAAGAGGTAAACTTGGAGCACTCCTGAGGTGTTTGGTCTCAGAGGGGATTCTGAGATCCGACATTTTATTGGTGCCGAAACCCGGGAGCTTCTCCAAGGGATCGAACCAGGTAGCCTGAAAGCCTGATCCAGGGACCACTTACCCAGCAGTCTACAGAAGCCGGCCTAAAAACAGATCAAGGTAAGCAGACACCTTTTTGAAATATAAAGTCTGTGTAATTTGATATATCTGTGGCCTGCTGTGGTGGGGTGGCCCCGGAGAAGGGTGAACGGCACCTGACCCAAAGCCAAGAACCAAGGCAAAAAGAGAGGCTTGGATTGTGGAAAACAGCGAAAAATTAGCTAAGTAAGTGAAGAGATAAAGATTACTGGCGGTGAATCAGCCAGGGCTGACGGGATAGTCAGGCACTGTGGTATAGCAGTGGGATAAAAAGATACTAGCGGTGAAACAGCTAGGGCTGACGGTATAGTCAGGTGGTTTGAATTACTGGCGGTGAAACAGCCAGGGGCTGCACGGAAGCAGTGGTTGGGGGGCCCCCGGGGTCTAATGCAAATGTGTATGTGAATGATATGTGATTAAGCTCAAATGTGTTATTGATATTACTGTGATATTGAAATGCAAATGTGTTGTTGATGTGTTGATGAATAACTAAATTAAATTCAATTAAATTCATTTTTATTTGTATAGCGCTTTTAACAATGAACATTGTCTCAAAGCAGCTTTACACAGATAATGCGGTGATTAAAAATGAATATGTTCTTTATGAGAAAGTTTGTCCCTGATGAGCAAGCCGGTGGCGACTGGCGACTGTGGCAAGGAAAAACTCCCCGAGATGGCATATGGAAGAAACCTTGAGAGGAACCAGACTCAAGAGGGAACCCATCCTCATCTGGGTTACACCGAATGTCCATTTGTGGCGGGTATACAATGTTGCGGGGTGCAGTGATGATGATCAAAAGCGAAGTGTATTTCTGAGTCAGTGTAGGAGACTGTTGACATCAGTGTAGGAGACTGTTGACATCCAATCCAGGCAGGCCTGGATGAAGTGGGAAGATCCACGGGGGGGAGAGGGGCAGGAACAGTGGTCACTGGAGCCTCAGGAGCATGTTTAACTCGACCGAGAGAGAGAGAGAGAGAGAGAGAGAGAAGAGGGTGACAGGAAGAGAAGGATATGGATTATTAAGTGTACCTATTGTTGCATGAGAGTTAAAGTCACTGTGCAGTTTGGACTCCGGCAAGACTCGCTATAGCAGCATAACTAAAAGGGAGAACCAGAAGGCAACACAGACATGAGGGATCTCTGGGATAAGAGACGGCCCACCACACCACCATCAACAAACCTGAGTGAACACGTGAATGTGAGGGGACGACAGCGTACAAATATCCCAGTTCACCAAACACTCTATATCAATGTTCCCTCCAGATCTGAGCCTTTACCTGAGAAAAAATCTACTGATTAAAGGCTTGACTGAATAAATATGTTTTCAACCTCGACTTGAACACTGAGACTGTGTCTGAGTCCCGAACACTGATAGGAAGGCTGTTCCATAACTGCGGGGCTTTATAAGAGAAAGATCTGCCCCCTGCTGTAATCTTCATTATTGGAGGAACCAACAGATAGCCTGCACCTTTTGATCTAAGTAGGCGTGGAGGATCATACTGGTACAGAAGTTCACTCAGATACGGTGGTCCGAGACCATTAAGTGCTTTATATGTCAGTAGTAAAATTTTATAATCAATGCGAGATTTGATTGGGAGCCAGTGTAGACTGATTAATACAGGGGTGATGTGGTCATATTTCCTAGATCTAGTGAGGACTCTTGCTGCTGCATTCTGAACTAACTGAAGCTTATTTTTGCACCTACTCGCACACCCAGACAGTAAAGCGTTACAGTAGTCTAATCTAGAAGTAACAAAAGCATGAACTAGTTTTTCTGCATCCTGTAACGACATCATATTTCTAATTTTAGCAATATTTCTAAGGTGAAAGAAGGCGATCCTGGTGATATTATTCACGTGAGCCTCAAAGGAAAGACTCGAGTCAATAATCACACCAAGGTCTTTGACAGCCGTACACGCTGAAACAGAAACACCATCCAGAGATGTTAGGTAATCGGAAAGTTTGCTTCTAGCTGCATGTGGTCCTAGTAAAAGTACTTCCGTCTTATCTGAGTTTAGCAGAAGAAAGTTATCGAGCATCCACTGTCTAATGTCCTTTACACATTTTTTAACATTGTTAAGCTGATCTCTCTCATCTGGCTTTGCTGAAATATATAGCTGTGTATCATCAGCATAGCAATGGAATCTAATACCATGTTTATGAATAATTTCTTCAAGAGGCAGCATATATAAAGAGAAAAGCAGAGGGCCTAAGACAGATCCTTGAGGAACACCAAACTTTACCTCAGAGAGTGTGGAGAACTCACCATTAACATCAACAAACTGATAGCGATCAGTCAAATAAGACCTGAGCCAAGAGAGAGCTGTTCCCTTTATTCCAACAACGTTCTCAAGTCTAGCAAGTAGTATAGTGTGATCAATGGTGTCAAAAGCTGCACTAAGGTCGAGCAAAACAAGTAAGGAGACAAAACCCTGATCAGAGGCCAATAACAGGTCATTTACCTCCTTAACTAGCGCCGTCTCTGTGCTATGATGAGGCCGAAATCCTGACTGATACATTTCAAAAATATTATTCATAAGTAGGTGTGAGCAGAACTGCTGTGCTACAACCTTTTCCAAAATTTTGGCTATGAAGGGGAGATTTGATATTGGTCTGTAGTTGGACAGCTGACATGGGTCAAGGTCAGGTTTCTTAATTAGGGGGTGGATAACTGCCAGTTTGAAGGATTTTGGTACAAAACCAGTGCTAATGGAAGAGTTTATTCTTTTTAAAACAGGTTCAATTACCTCTGGAATGATCTGTTTAAAGAAACTTGTAGGCAAGGGATCGAGAATGCAGGTTGATGATTTTGATGAGGAAATTAATGAAATTTACTACATTAGCGTTATTTACTACATCAGTGTTATTTACTACATCAGAGTTATTTACTACATTAGCGTTATTTACTCCATTAGCGTTATTTACTACATCAGCGTTATTTACTACATTAGTGTTATTTACTTCATTACCGTTATTTACTACATCAGCGTTATTTACTACATTAGTGTTATACACTTCATTATTGTTATTTCCTACATTAGTGTTATTTACTACATCAGTGTTATTTACTACATCAGTGTTATTTACTACATCAGCGTTATTTACTACATTAGCGTTATTTACTACATTAGCGTTATTTACTTCATTACCGTTATTTACTACATCAGTGTTATTTACTACATCAGCGTTATTTACTACATTAGCGTTATTTACTACATTAGCGTTATTTACTTCATTACCGTTATTTACTACATCAGTGTTATTTACTTCATTAGCGTTATTTACTACATCAGTGTTATTTACTACATCAGTGTTATTTACTACATTAGTGTTATTTACTTCATTACCGTTATTTACTACATTATTGTTATTTACTACATCAGCGTTATTTACTACATCAGTGTTATTTACTACATTAGTGTTATTTACTTCATTACCGTTATTTACTACATCAGCGTTATTTACTACATCAGTGTTATTTACTACATCAGCATTATTTACTACATCAGTGTTATTTACTACATTAGTGTTATTTACTTCATTACCGTTATTTACTACATCAGTGTTATTTACTACATTAGTGTTATTTACTACATCAGTGTTATTTACTACATTAGTGTTATTTACTACATTACCGTTATTTACAACATCAGTGTTATTTACTACATTAGTGTTATTTACTACATCAGTGTTATTTACTACATTAGTGTTATTTACTACATCAGTGTTATTTACTACATTAGTGTTATTTACTTCATTACCGTTATTTACTACATCAGTGTTATTTACTACATTATTGTTATTTACTACATCAGTGTTATTTACTACATTAGTGTTATTTACTTCATTACCGTTATTTACTACATCAGTGTTATTTACTACATTAGTGTTATTTACTACATCAGTGTTATTTACTACATCAGTGTTATTTACTTCATTACCGTTATTTACTACATCAGTGTTATTTACTTCATTAGCGTTATTTACTACATCAGTGTTATTTACTACATCAGTGTTATTTACTACATTAGTGTTATTTACTTCATTACCGTTATTTACTACATTATTGTTATTTACTACATCAGCGTTATTTACTACATCAGTGTTATTTACTACATTAGTGTTATTTACTACATCAGTGTTATTTACTACATTAGTGTTATTTACTTCATTACCGTTATTTACTACATCAGTGTTATTTACTACATTACTGTTATTTACTACATCAGTGTTATTTACTACATTAGTGTTATTTACTTCATTACCGTTATTTACTACATCAGTGTTATTTACTTCATTACCGTTATTTACTACATCAGTGTTATTTACTACATCAGCGTTATTTACTACATCAGTGTTATTTACTACATCAGCATTATTTACTACATCAGTGTTATTTACTACATTAGTGTTATTTACTTCATTACCGTTATTTACTACATCAGTGTTATTTACTACATTACTGTTATTTACTACATCAGTGTTATTTACTACATTATTGTTATTTACTACATCAGTGATATTTACTTCATTACTGTTATTTACTACATCAGCGTTATTTACTACATCAGCGTTATTTACTACATTAGTGTTATTTACTTCATTAGTGTTATTTACTACATTCAATTCAATTCAATTCATTTTTATTTGTATAGCGCTTTTAACAATGAACATTGTCTCAAAGCAGCTTTACACAGATAATGCGGTGATTAAAAATGAATATGTTCTTTATGAGTAAGTTTGTCCCTGATGAGCAAGCCGGTGGCGACTGGCGACTGTGGCAAGGAAAAACTCCCCGAGATGGCATAAGGAAGAAACCTTGAGAGGAACCAGACTCAAGAGGGAACCCATCCTCATCTGGGTTACACCAAATGTCCATTTGTGGCGGGTATACAATGTTGCGGGGTGCAGTGATGATGATCAAAAGCGAAGTGTATTTCTGAGTCAGTGTAGGAGACTGTTGACATCAGTGTAGGAGACTGTTGACATCCAATCCAGGCAGGCCTGGATGAAGTGGGAAGATCCACGGGGGGGAGAGGGGCAGGAACAGTGGTCACTGGAGCCTCAGGAGCATGTTTAACTCGACCGAGAGAGAGAGAGAGAGAGAGAGAGAGAGAGAGAGAGAGAAGAGGGTGACAGGAAGAGAAGGATATGGATTATTAAGTGTACCTATTGTTGCATGAGAGTTAAAGTCACTGTGCAATTTGGACTCCGGCAAGACTCGCTATAGCAGCATAACTAAAAGGGAGAACCAGAAGGCAACACAGACATGAGGGATCTCTGGGATAAGAGACGGCCCACCACACCACCATCAACAAACCTGAGTGAACACGTGAATGTGAGGGGACGACAGCGTACAAATATCCCAGTTCACCAAACACTCTATATCAATGTTCCCTCCAGATCTGAGCCTTTACCTGAGAAAAAATCTACTGATTAAAGGCTTGACTGAATAAATATGTTTTCAACCTCGACTTGAACACTGAGACTGTGTCTGAGTCCCGAACACTGATAGGAAGGCTGTTCCATAACTGCAGGGCTTTATAAGAGAAAGATCTGCCCCCTGCTGTAATCTTCATTATTGGAGGAACCAACAGATAGCCTGCACCTTTTGATCTAAGTAGGCGTGGAGGATCATACTGGTACAGAAGTTCACTCAGATACGGTGGTGCAAAACCATTAAGTGCTTTATATGTCAGTAGTAAAATTTTATAATCAATGCGAGATTTGATTGGGAGCCAGTGTAGACTGATTAATACAGGGGTGATGTGGTCATATTTCCTAGATCTAGTGAGGACTCTTGCTGCTGCATTCTGAACTAACTGAAGCTTATTTATGCACCTACTCGCACACCCAGACAGTAAAGCGTTACAGTAGTCTAATCTAGAAGTAACAAAAGCATGAACTAGTTTTTCTGCATCCTGTAACGACATCATATTTCTAATTTTAGCAATATTTCTAAGGTGAAAGAAGGCGATCCTGGTGATATTATTCACGTGAGCCTCAAAGGAAAGACTCGAGTCAATAATCACACCAAGGTCTTTGACAGCCGTACACGCTGAAACAGAAACACCATCCAGAGATGTTAGGTAATCGGAAAGTTTGCTTCTAGCTGCATGTGGTCCTAGTAAAAGTACTTCCGTCTTATCTGAGTTTAGCAGAAGAAAGTTATCGAGCATCCACTGTCTAATGTCCTTTACACATTTTTTAACATTGTTAAGCTGATCTCTCTCATCTGGCTTTGCTGAAATATATAGCTGTGTATCATCAGCATAGCAATGGAATCTAATACCATGTTTATGAATAATTTCTCCAAGAGGCAGCATATATAAAGAGAAAAGCAGAGGGCCTAAGACAGATCCTTGAGGAACACCAAACTTTACCTCAGAGAGTGTGGAGAACTCACCATTAACATCAACAAACTGATAGCGATCAGTCAAATAAGACCTGAGCCAAGAGAGAGCTGTTCCCTTTATTCCAACAACGTTCTCAAGTCTAGCAAGTAGTATAGTGTGATCAATGGTGTCAAAAGCTGCACTAAGGTCGAGCAAAACAAGTAAGGAGACAAAACCCTGATCAGAGGTGTGGAATTTTTTGATAGGCATCGATACAAACCAAGTCTATACAACCAAGTCTATAAAGTAATTATCAGTTAAGTTGTTTTAGTATCACTTAATAGACTAAGTATACTCTTTGCTTTAATAAACCTGCCTAACAGGTTGACCTTAGACCAATGTAATCAAAGCCTATTGCTTGCTTATAAAGAAACCACAACAGAGACCATTTAGAAAAAGACCACCATGTTTATTAAGGACGACACTCCCAGTGGGAACACTTAGGGAAAAGATGACAAGGACGACAAACCAGCCAGGGACTGTTAAGAGACAGACTATGGTAGGGCTCAGAAGAAAGGGACCCACAGGGGTCAGGCCCAAAGCCAGGCTCAGGCTCAGATTCAACCATGATGACACTGTCAGGAGATGCCCAAGGAGTAGGAGGAGAAGAGGGCCCATGAGGAGGATTGCAGGGAGAAGTAGGGGAATAGGAAGGAGAAGCACCTTGACGAAGATCAGGCGAACTAGGCCCTGAGTCAGGCCCAGAATCAGGTGCACTGTCAGTGTCAGATGAGAGGGGAGCCCCAGGAGGAGAACTGACAGGCAGAATCAACACAGGGTCAGTCTGAGTGCCCACATCAACGGTAGAAGGAGAGGTGTGGGCAGTAGGGGAAGAAGTAGGACGATCAGGACCATCACAAGGGTCGACCAAATAGTTGTCCAAGTCATCAAGCAAACGGGAGATCTGGAAATGGCGATAGGAAGAAATGGGAGAAGTGCAACCCCTAGAGTAAGGGTGAGACCTCTTGCGTCTAGTGGTTTTGTAACGAGCTAGAAATAACACAAAGAAAGAAGAAAACAAGGCCAAGGTCAACGAACAGCATGGTGGCAACTAAATAGGAAGAACCAGTCCAGTACACTAGGTACTGAACTAGTGCACAGCCAAGCTTAAGAAAAATATCTAACACACAGCCATATAATCAACTATAACCATAGCATTAGCAGGAAAAGGTACATAAGAGCATTAAAATGAAGGTCTAAGGAGAAATATATAATAATAAGGTAAAATAAGAGAAGAAACTTACGCATAATCAAGAATAAGAAAATAAGAAAATATCCAAAGGAACTGAAGGCTAGTCCAAAATAGTGTTGCTCAAACAAGCGTTGAGACAAGAATGAGGAAGATAGGACAAGTTTTAAAAAATAAAACCCCAAGAAGGCCCGAAAATAAGGGGATATAGGTAAGAGGGATCACGTGGAGGAAATGACGAAGGGAAGAGGAAGAACCAGGAGGGAACGAAAATAATGGGAATTAGGATTCACCACGTGATGCATAATAATGAGTAGGAAGGGCCCAAAAATTGGGTAGGTCAGAAATAATGGGATTTCGAGTAGAACTATGTAAATTAAGGTAGGAGGCGCCTAGAGGCGCCGGCACATAAATAAGAGACGCTCGCAGCAGAGAAGAAGAGTCGTAGACGAGTTTGAGTCTCTTCTAAGAGCAGTCTCTTTTTGAGCAGTAGGATTACCTTCAAGACCGGTCTGAAGACTTTCTTTCGGGATTTTATTTGGTACTTTCAGCTTTTGGTGAGCTCTGATTTTGGAAACTACCTAAAAGTTCAGGGTGGAAATCACCTTAGGTGATTCACCCATTAGGGTTTTGGGGACTTTCCTTTTGAAGCGCTTGCAAGCATCTATTATTCTGAAAAGGAGTTTTTCTTTTGGATTATATCTGTTTTGGTGATTGATCTTCTCTGCAGAGAAAAGAAATAAACTTGTATTTTGCTGTCCTTCTCATCCAAGTCTCTGGGCCTTTTATTGGGAGTTCTGACCGAGTTAGTGTTAATTAAGAACCAAAGAGGTAAACTTGGAGCACTCCTGAGGTGTTTGGTCTCAGAGGGGATTCTGAGATCCGACAGAGGCCAATAACAGGTCATTTACCACCTTAACTAGCGCCGTCTCTGTGCTATGATGAGGCCGAAATCCTGACTGATACATTTCAAAAATATTATTCATAAGTAGGTGTGAGCATAACTGCTGTGCTACAACCTTTTCCAAAATTTTGGCTATGAAGGGGAGATTTGATATTGGTCTGTAGTTGGACAGCTGACATGGGTCAAGGTCAGGTTTCTTAATTAGGGGGTGGATAACTGCCAGTTTGAAGGATTTTGGTACAAAACCAGTGCTAATGGAAGAGTTTATTATTTTTAAAACAGGTTCAATTACCTCTGGAATGATCTGTTTAAAGAAACTTGTAGGCAAGGGATCGAGAATGCAGGTTGATGATTTTGATGAGGAAATTAATGAAATTAAGTCATTCTCGTGAATAGGAGTGAAACTTTGTAATTGATTGTCTGTTATAATTACACTGCTGTCTACAGGGTTACTTGTAAAATAATTTGGCTTTATATTAACCGTCTGGATTTTTTGCCTGATGTTTTCAATTTTATTATTAAAAAAGTTCATGAAATCATTAGTACATAATGATGGTGTGCATGTGAGTGCAGTGCTTTTATTCCCTGTTAATTTTGCTACCGTGCTGAATAAAAATCTAGGATTATGCTTGTTATTTTCTATGAGGGTGGAGAAATATGCTGATCTAGCAGCACTAAGAGATTTTCTATAAATTAGGAGATTCCCCTTCCATGCTATTTGAAATACTGTTAATTTTGTTTGACGCCATTTACGTTCTAATTTTCGAGTGGTCTGTTTTAAGGTGCGTGTATGATCATTATACCACTGTGCTAATTTTTTCTCCCTGATCATTTTGGTCTTAAGGGGAGCTACATCATCTAGGGTATAACGTAATGTTGATTCTAGGTGTTCAGTGGCCCAGTCGAGCTCTGCAGGGTCAGACGGAGATCTATCTAATATCGTAATTTCTGGAAGATTGTTAATAAAACGCGCTGTTGTAGCTGACGTGAAAGTACGCTTAACACGATAACGTGGTGAAGTAGTAATGCAATGACTGAGGCAAATTTTAAAAGAGATGAGATAATGGTCTGAAATAGCTTCAGACTGTGGAATTATGACTACGTTTTTTATTTTTAATCCAAATGTTAACAACAAATCGAGAGTGTGTCCACCACTATGAGTGGGTCCTATAACATTCTGATTAATTCCAACTGAATCTAGAATGGACACAACAGCTGCTCTTAAGGAGTCTTCCTGATGATCAAAATGAATGTTAAAATCACCAACAATTAATGCTTTGTCTAGAGAAGTAACTAAATTTGTGATGAAATCTGCAAATTCTATGAGAAAATCAGAGTAGGGCCCTGGGGGTCTATAAATAATAATGAGGGGAATTGTCTGACTGGACCTGCTTTCAGACACTGAATATTTTATGCTGGTGTAAAGAACTTCAAATGTTTTACATTTGTGTTTAGTCTTTTGTGTGACGCTTAGATTATTATTATAAATAGCTGCGACTCCGCCTCCTCTGCCATTTAGACGGGGTTGGTGTATGTAACTATACCCAGGAGGACTCGCTTCATTTAATGCTAAATATTCATTTGGTTTAATCCATGTTTCTGTCAAACACATTATTTTAAACTCCTGGTCGGTAATAATTTCGTTTACATTAAGCGCTTTAGACGTGAGAGATCTAATATTCAGCAATCCTATCTTTAGATCAGAGGTGCTGCTGTGCATTCAGTCCTATTTAATTTTATGTTAATCAGGTTACTAAAACAGACTTTCTGAGAATTCCTATATGTTGGTTTCGTTTGGGGGACAGACATCAGTGTTATTTACTACATTACCGTTATTTACTTCATTACCGTTATTTACTACATCAGTGTTAGTTACTACATCAGCGTTATTTTCTACATCAGCGTTATTTACCACATCAGTGTTATTTACTTCATTACCGTTTTTTACTACATTAGCGTTATTTACTACATCAGTGTTATTTACTACATTAGCGTTATTTACTACATCAGTGTTATTTACTACATTAGCGTTATTTACTACATCAGTGTTATTTACTACATTACCGTTATTTACTACATCAGCTTTAGTTACTACATCAGCGTTATTTTCTACATCAGCGTTATTTACTACATCAGTGTTATTTACTTCATTACCGTTTTTTACTACATTAGCGTTATTTACTACATTAGCGTTATTTACTACATCAGTGTTATTTACTACATTAGTGTTATTTACTTCATTAGCGTTATTTACTACATCAGTGTTATTTACTACATTAGCGTTATTTACTACATCAGTGTTATTTACTACATTAGTGTTATTTACTACATTAGTGTTATTTACTACATTAGCGTTATTTACTACATCAGTGTTATTTACTACATCAGAGTTATTTACTACTCAGCGTTATTTACTACATTAGTGTTATTTACTACATCAGTGTTATTTACCACATTAGCGTTATTTACTACATCAGCGTTATTTACTACATCAGTGTTATTTACTACATTAGTGTTATTTACTTCATTAGCGTTATTTACTACATCAGTGTTATTTACTACATTAGCGTTATTTACTACATCAGTGTTATTTACTACATTAGTGTTATTTACTTCATTACCGTTATTTACTACATTAGCGTTATTTACTACATCAGTGTTATTTACTACATTAGCGTTATTTACTACATCAGTGTTATTTACTACATTAGTGTTATTTACTTCATTACCGTTATTTACTACATTAGCGTTATTTACTACATCAGTGTTATTTACTTCATTACCGTTATTTACTACATTAGCGTTATTTACTACATCAGTGTTATTTACTACATTAGTGTTATTTACTTCATTACCGTTATTTACTACATTAGCGTTATTTACTACATCAGTGTTATTTACTTCATTACCGTTATTTACTACATTAGCGTTATTTACTACATCAGTGTTATTTACTACATTAGCGTTATTTACTACATCAGTGTTATTTACTACATTAGTGTTATTTACTTCATTACCGTTATTTACTTCATTAGCGTTATTTACTACATCAGTGTTATTTACTACATTAGCGTTATTTACTACATCAGTGTTATTTACTTCATTACCGTTATTTACTACATCAGTGTTATTTACTTCATTACCGTTATTTACTACATTAGTGTTATTTACTTCATTACCGTTATTTACTTCATTACCGTTTTTTACTACATTAGCGTTATTTACTACATTAGCGTTATTTACTACATCAGTGTTATTTACTACATCAGTGTTATTTACTTCATTACCGTTATTTACTACATTAGCGTTATTTACTACATCAGTGTTATTTACTACATTAGCGTTATTTACTACATCAGTGTTATTTACTACATTAGTGTTATTTACTTCATTACCGTTATTTACTTCATTAGCGTTATTTACTACATCAGTGTTATTTACTACATTAGCGTTATTTACTACATCAGTGTTATTTACTTCATTACCGTTATTTACTACATCAGTGTTATTTACTTCATTACCGTTATTTACTACATTAGTGTTATTTACTTCATTACCGTTATTTACTTCATTACCGTTTTTTACTACATCAGCGTTATTTACTACATCAGTGTTATTTACTACATTAGTGTTATTTACTTCATTAGCGTTATTTACTACATCAGTGTTATTTACTACATTAGCGTTATTTACTACATCAGTGTTATTTACTACATTAGTGTTATTTACTTCATTACCGTTATTTACTACATTAGCGTTATTTACTACATCAGTGTTATTTACTACATCAGAGTTATTTACTACATTAGTGTTATTTACTACATTAGCGTTATTTACTACATCAGTGTTATTTACTACATTAGTGTTATTTACTTCATTACCGTTATTTACTTCATTAGCGTTATTTACTACATCAGTGTTATTTACTACATTAGCGTTATTTACTACATCAGTGTTATTTACTACATTAGTGTTATTTACTTCATTACCGTTATTTACTTCATTACCGTTTTTTACTACATTAGCGTTATTTACTACATTAGCGTTATTTACTACATCAGTGTTATTTACTACATTAGTGTTATTTACTTCATTAGCGTTATTTACTACATCAGTGTTATTTACTACATTAGCGTTATTTACTACATCAGTGTTATTTACTACATTAGTGTTATTTACTACATTAGCGTTATTTACTACATTAGCGTTATTTACTACATCAGTGTTATTTACTACATCAGAGTTATTTACTACATTAGTGTTATTTACTACATTAGCGTTATTTACTACATCAGTGTTATTTACTACATTAGCGTTATTTACTACATCAGTGTTATTTACTACATTAGTGTTATTTACTTCATTACCGTTATTTACTACATTAGCGTTATTTACTACATCAGTGTTATTTACTACATTAGTGTTATTTACTACATCAGTGTTATTTACTACATCAGAGTTATTTACTACTCAGCGTTATTTACTACATTAGTGTTATTTACTACATCAGTGTTATTTACTACATCAGAGTTATTTACTACTCAGCGTTATTTACTACATTAGTGTTATTTACTACATCAGAGTTATTTACTACATTAGTGTTATTTACTACATTAGTGTTATTTACTACATCAGAGTTATTTACTACATTAGTGTTATTTACTACATCAGTGTTATTTACTACATCAGAGTTATTTACTACTCAGCGTTATTTACTACATTAGTGTTATTTACTACATCAGTGTTATTTACTACATCAGAGTTATTTACTACTCAGCGTTATTTACTACATTAGTGTTATTTACTACATCAGAGTTATTTACTACATTAGTGTTATTTACTACATTAGTGTTATTTACTACATCAGAGTTATTTACTACATTAGTGTTATTTACTACATCAGTGTTATTTACTACATCAGAGTTATTTACTACTCAGCGTTATTTACTACATTAGTGTTATTTACTACATCAGTGTTATTTACTACATTAGCGTTATTTACTACATCAGCGTTATTTACTACATTAGTGTTATACACTTCATTATTGTTATTTACTACATTAGTATTATTTACTACATCAGTGTTATTTACTACATCAGAGTTATTTACTACATTAGTGTTATTTACTACATCAGCGTTATTTACTACATCAGTGTTATTTACTACATCAGTGTTATTTACTACATTCGCGTTATTTACTACATTAGTGTTATACACTTCATTATTGTTATTTACTACATTAGTATTATTTACTACATTAGTGTTATTTACTTCATTACCGTTATTTACTACATCAGTGTTATTTACTACATTAGTGTTATTTACTTTATTACCATTATTTACTACATCAGTGTTATTTACTACATCAGTGTTATTTACTACATTAGTGTTATTTACTACATCAGCGTTATTTACTACATTAGTGTTATTTACTACATCAGTGTTATTTACTACATTAGTGTTATTTACTACATTAGTGTTATTTACTTCATTATTGTTATTTACTACATCAGTGTTATTTACTACATTAGTGTTATTTACTACATTAGTGTTATTTACTTCATTATTGTTATTTACTACATCAGTGTTATTTACTACATTAGTGTTATTTACTACATCAGTGTTATTTACTACATTAGTGTTATTTACTACATTAGTGTTATTTACTTCATTATTGTTATTTACTACATTAGTATTATTTACTTCATTACCGTTATTTACTACATCAGTGTTATTTACTACATCAGTGTTATTTACTACATCAGTGTTATTTACTACATCAGCGTTATTTACTACATTAGCGTTATTTACTTCATTACCGTTATTTACTACATCAGTGTTATTTACTTCATTACCGTTATTTACTACATCAGTGTTATTTACTACATCAGCGTTATTTACTACATTAGCGTTATTTACTACATTAGCGTTATTTACTTCATTAGCGTTATTTACTACATCAGTGTTATTTACTACATCAGTGTTATTTACTACATTAGTGTTATTTACTTCATTACCGTTATTTACTACATTATTGTTATTTACTACATCAGTGTTATTTACTACATTAGTGTTATTTACTTCATTACCGTTATTTACTACATCAGTGTTATTTACTACATCAGCGTTATTTACTACATCAGTGTTATTTACTTTATTACCATTATTTACTACATCAGTGTTATTTACTACATTAGTGTTATTTACTACATCAGCGTTATTTACTACATTAGTGTTATACACTTCATTATTGTTATTTACTACATTAGTATTATTTACTACATTAGTGTTATTTACTTCATTACCGTTATTTACTACATCAGTGTTATTTACTACATCAGTGTTATTTACTACATCAGTGTTATTTACTACATCAGCGTTATTTACTACATTAGCGTTATTTACTTCATTACCGTTATTTACTACATTAGCGTTATTTACTACATTAGCGTTATTTACTACATTAGTGTTATTTACTACATTAGTGTTATTTACTTCATTACCGTTATTTACTACATCAGTGTTATTTACTTTATTACCATTATTTACTACATCAGTGTTATTTACTACATTAGTGTTATTTACTACATCAGCGTTATTTACTACATTAGTGTTATACACTTCATTATTGTTATTTACTACATTAGTATTATTTACTACATCAGCGTTATTTACTACATTAGCGTTATTTACTACATTAGTGTTATTTACTACATTAGTGTTATTTACTTCATTAGCGTTATTTACTACATCAGTGTTATTTACTACATTGGTGTTATTTACTTCATTACCGTTATTTACTACATCAGTGTTATTTACTACATTAGTGTTATTTACTACATCAGTGTTATTTACTACATTAGTGTTATTTACTTCATTACCGTTATTTACTACATTATTGTTATTTACTACATCAGTGTTATTTACTACATTAGTGTTATTTACTACATTAGTGTTATTTACTTCATTACCGTTATTTACTACATTATTGTTATTTACATCAGTGTTATTTACTTCATTACTGTTATTTACTACATCAGTGTTATTTACTTCATTACCGTTATTTACTACATCAGCGTTATTTACTACATCAGCGTTATTTACTTCATTAGCGTTATTTACTACATTAGCGTTATTTACTACATGATTGTTATTTACTACATTAGCGTTATTTACTACATGATTGTTATTTACTACATCAGTGTTATTTACTACATCAGCGTTATTTACTACATCAGTGTTATTTACTACATCAGTGTTATTTACTACATTAGTGTTATTTACTTCATTACCGTTAATTACTACATCAGTGTTATTTACTACATTAGCGTTATTTACTACATCAGCGTTATTTACTACATTAGTGTTATTTACTACATCAGTGTTATTTACTACACTAGCGTTATTTACTACATCAGTGTTATTTACTACACTAGCGGTATTTACTACATCAGCGTTATTTACTACATTACTGTTATTTACTACATCAGCGTTATTTACTACATTAGCGTTATTTACTACATCAGAGTTATTTACTACATTAGTGTTATTTACTACATTAGCGTTATTTACTACATCAGCGTTATTTACTACATTAGCGTTATTTAATACATCAATGTTACTTACTACATTAGCGTTATTTACTACATTAGCGTTATTTACTAGATCAGCGTTATTTACTACATTAGTGTTATTTACTACATCAGTGTTATTTACTACATTAGCGTTATTTACTACATCAGCGTTATTTACTACATTAGCAATATTTACTACATCAGCGTTATTTACTACATTAGCGTTATTTACTACATTAGCGTTATTTACTACATGATTGTTATTTACTACATTAGCGTTATTTACTACATGATTGTTATTTACTACATCAGTGTTATTTACTACATTAGCGTTATTTACTACATTAGCGTTATTTACTACATCAGTGTTATTTACTACATCAGCGTTATTTACTACATTAGTGTCATTTACTACATTAGTGTTATTTACTACATGATTGTTATTTACTACATCAGCGTTATTTACTACATCAGCGTTATTTACTACATCAGCGTTATTTACTACATCAGCGTTATTTACTACATGATTGTTATTTACTACATCAGTGTTATTTACTACATTAGTGTTATTTACTACATTAGTGTTATTTACTACATCAGCGTTATTTACTACATCAGCGTTATTTACTACATTAGCGTTATTTACTACATGATTGTTATTTACTACATCCGTGTTATTTACTACATGATTGTTATTTACTACATCAGTTTTATTTACTACATCAGCGTTATTTACTACATGATTGTTATTTACTACATTAGTGTTATTTACTAAATAAGTGTTATTTACTACATTATTGTTATTTTCTACATCAGGGTTATTTACTACATCAGCGTTTTTTACTACATGATTGTTATTTACTACATCAGTGTTATTCACTACATCAGCGTTATTTACTAAATTAGTGTTATTTACTACATCAGTGTTATTTACTAAATTAGTGTTATTTACCACATCAGCGTTATTTACTACATGATTGTTATTTACTACATCAGTGTTATTCACTACATCAGCGTTATTTACTAAATTAGTGTTATTTACTACATCAGTGTTATTTACTACATTAACGTTATTTACTACATCAGTGTTATTTACTAAATAAGTGTTATTTACTACATTAGCGTTATTTACTACATCAGGGTTTTTTACTACATCAGCGTTATTTACTACATCAGCGTTATTTACTACATTAGTGTTATTTACTACATCAGTGTTATTTACTACATCAGCGTTATTTACTACATCAGTGTTATTTACTACATCAGTGTTATTTACTACATGATTGTTATTCACTACATCAGCGTTATTTACTACATTAGTGTTATTTACTACATCAGTGTTATTTACTACATCAGCGTTATTATTTACTACATCAGCGTTATTTACTACATTAGCGTTATTTACTTCATTACCGTTATTTACTACATCAGTGTTATTTACTACATCAGTGTTATTTACTACATTAGCGTTATTTACTACATCAGTGTTATTTACTACATTAGTGTTATTTACTTCATTACCGTTATTTACTACATTAGCGTTATTTACTACATTAGCGTTATTTACTACATCAGCGTTATTTACTACATTAGTGTTATTTACTTCATTACCGTTATTTACTACATCAGCGTTATTTACTACATCAGCGTTATTTACTACATTAGTGTTATACACTTTATTATTGTTATTTACTACATTAGTGTTATTTACTTCATTAGTGTTATACACTTCATTATTGTTATTTACTACATTAGTATTATTTACTACATTAGTGTTATTTACTACATCAGTGTTATTTACTACATCAGTGTTATTTACTACATCAGCGTTATTTACTACATCAGCGTTATTTACTACATCAGCGTTATTTACTACATTAGTGTTATACACTTCATTATTGTTATTTACTACATTAGTATTATTTACTACATCAGTGTTATTTACTACATCAGTGTTATTTACTACATCAGCGTTATTTACTACATCAGCGTTATTTACTACATTAGCGTTTTTTACTTCATTACCGTTATTTACTACATCAGTGTTATTTACTACATCAGTGTTATTTACTTCATTACCGTTATTTACTACATCAGCGTTATTTACTACATCAGCGTTATTTACTACATTAGTGTTATTTACTACATTAGCGTTATTTACTACATTAGTGTTATTTACTACATTAGTGTTATTTACTTCATTACCGTTATTTACTACATTATTGTTATTTACTACATCAGTGTTATTTACTTCATTACTGTTATTTACTACATCAGTGTTATTTACTACATCAGCGTTATTTACTACATCAGCGTTATTTACTACATTAGTGTTATTTACTTCATTAGTGTTATTTACTACATCAATGTTATTTATTACATTACCGTTATTTACTTCATTACTGTTATTTACTACATCAGCGTTATTTACTACATCAGTGTTATTTACTACATTAGTGTTATTTACTTCATTACCGTTATTTACTACATCAGTGTTATTTACTACATCAGCGTTATTTACTACATCAGTGTTATTTACTACATCAGCGTTATTTACTACATCAGTGTTATTTACTACATTAGTGTTATTTACTTCATTACCGTTATTTACTACATCAGTGTTATTTACTACATTAGTGTTATTTACTACATCAGTGTTATTTACTACATTAGTGTTATTTACTTCATTACCGTTATTTACTACATTATTGTTATTTACTACATCAGTGTTATTTACTTCATTACTGTTATTTACTACATCAGTGTTATTTACTACATCAGCGTTATTTACTACATTAGTGTTATTTACTTCATTAGTGTTATTTACTACATCAGTGTTATTTACTACATCAGCGTTATTTACTACATCAGCGTTATTTACTACATCAGTGTTATTTACTACATTACCGTTATTTACTACATTATTGTTATTTACTACATCAGTGTTATTTACTTCATTACTGTTATTTACTACATCAGTGTTATTTACTTCATTACTGTTATTTACTACATCAGTGTTATTTACTACATTAGTGTTATTTACTACATTAGTGTTATTTACTACATTAGTGTTATTTACTTCATTACCGTTATTTACTACATTATTGTTATTTACTACATCAGTGTTATTTACTTCATTACTGTTATTTACTACATCAGTGTTATTTACTACATCAGCGTTATTTACTATATCAGCGTTATTTACTACATTAGTGTTATTTACTTCATTAGTGTTATTTACTACATCAGTGTTATTTATTACATTACCGTTATTTACTTCATTACCGTTATTTACTTCATTACCGTTTTTTACTACATTAGCGTTATTTACTACATTAGCTTTATTTACTACATCAGTGTTATTTACTACATTAGTGTTATTTACTTCATTACCGTTATTTACTACATTAGCGTTATTTACTACATCAGTGTTATTTACTACATCAGAGTTATTTACTACATTAGTGTTATTTACTACATTAGCGTTATTTACTACATCAGTGTTATTTACTACATTAGCGTTATTTACTACATCAGTGTTATTTACTACATTAGTGTTATTTACTTCATTACCGTTATTTACTACATTAGCGTTATTTACTACATCAGTGTTATTTACTACATCAGAGTTATTTACTACATTAGTGTTATTTACTACATTAGCGTTATTTACTACATCAGTGTTATTTACTACATTAGCGTTATTTACTACATCAGTGTTATTTACTACATTAGTGTTATTTACTTCATTACCGTTATTTACTACATTAGTGTTATTTACTACATCAGTGTTATTTACTACATCAGTGTTATTTACTACATCAGAGTTATTTACTACATTAGTGTTATTTACTACATCAGTGTTATTTACTACATTAGCGTTATTTACTACATTAGCGTTATTTACTACATCAGTGTTATTTACTACATTAGTGTTATTTACTACATCAGTGTTATTTACTACATTAGCGTTATTTACTACATCAGCGTTATTTACTACATTAGTGTTATACACTTCATTATTGGTATTTACTACATTAGTATTATTTACTACATCGGTGTTATTTACTTCATTACCGTTATTTACTACATCAGTGTTATTTACTACATTAGTGTTATTTACTACATCAGCGTTATTTACTACATGATTGTTATTTACTACATCAGCGTTATTTACTACATCAGTGTTATTTACTACATCAGCGTTATTTACTACATCAGTGTTATTTACTACATTAGTGTTATACACTTCATTATTGTTATTTACTACATTAGTATTATTTACTACATTAGTGTTATTTACTTCATTACCGTTATTTACTACATCAGTGTTATTTACTACATCAGCGTTATTTACTACATTAGCGTTATTTACTACATTAGCGTTATTTACTTCATTACCGTTATTTACTACATCAGTGTTATTTACTTCATTACCGTTATTTACTACATCAGTGTTATTTACTACATCAGCGTTATTTACTACATCAGCGTTATTTACTACATTAGTGTTATTTACTACATTAGTGTTATTTACTTCATTAGCGTTATTTACTACATCAGTGTTATTTACTACATCAGTGTTATTTACTTCATTACCGTTATTTACTACATTATTGTTATTTACTACATCAGCGTTATTTACTACATCAGTGTTATTTACTTACTACATCAGCGTTATTTACTACATCAGTGTTATTTACTACATTAGTGTTATTTACTTCATTACCGTTATTTACTACATCAGTGTTATTTACTACATTAGTGTTATTTACTACATTAGTGTTATTTACTACATCCGTGTTATTTACTTCATTACCGTTATTTACTACATTATTGTTATTTACTACATCAGTGTTATTTACTACATTAGTGTTATTTACTACATTAGTGTTATTTACTTCATTACCGTTATTTACTACATTATTGTTATTTACTACATCAGTGTTATTTACTACATCAGTGTTATTTACTTCATTACTGTTATTTACTACATCAGTGTTATTTACTACATCAGCGTTATTTACTACATCAGTGTTATTTACTATACTTGCCCCAGCAGTTAGCACAAGGCATGGTGAGTATTGAATGTAAGGCTGTTTTTACCGCTCAGAGATCGCATGAGCTCCGTCTCGTGTATTTTTGCTTTCGGAAGAGCGCTTTTATCCCTGTTTGAGAATTTGAAAGCAGTGCGTGGAGGATATTCCCACCAGAACTACGAACACACAGTACATTAACCACATTAAGGGTACGTAATTTCTCTGCTATGGCGAACATCCAGTTCATTCAGTGTGTGAAGTGTGACATGTTTAGTCAGTCTCTCTCCGTTGTTAGCGATAATTTTATCTGTGAGAAGTGCAAGCTAGTTTGCTCTTTGACGGAGAAGATCTTGGCATTAGAGGAGCGCATCCAGAGTCTAGAGAGAAGTAGTGAGTGCGAGAGCAGTCCAGGTTCTGCAGGGGAAAGTCTGGATGCCCTAGGCGAAGTTAATATTCCCCCGACTCCGGCATTAGAGCCCTTGCAGCGGGGCGAATGGGTGACGACTCGGCAGCATATTCGCAAAGCCAAAGCTAACTCTAAGGCTCGCCCACGGGAGCACCATTCCTCTCCGCTTCACGTGTCCAACAGGTTTGCTCTCCTCAGTGAAGCACCCGCTGAGAAACCTGAAAGAGCTCTGGTTTTAGGAGACTCCATTCTGAGGCACGTGAAATTAGCTAGACCTTTAGGGGCACCAGCAGCACAGGTCATGTGTATACCGGGAGCCAGGGCGCCGGACATAGCAGGTCAGCTTAGATTCTTAGGAAAGCATAGGTTCTCTAAGATAGTTTTTCACACAGGAGCTAATGATATACGCCTTCGACAGTCAGAGGTTACTAAGAGTAATATTATAGAGGTGTGTAAATTAGCGAAGGCAATGTCCGATGCTGTAATATGCTCTGGCCCCATCCCAATACGACGTGGCGATGTAGCCTACAGCAGGTTATGGTCGCTGAACTGCTGGATGTCCGAGTGGTGCTCCAAAAATAATGTGGGCTTCATTAATAATTGGAGCATTTTTGAGGGCAAGGCTGGCCTGTTAGGGCGGGACGGTGTCCATCCCACTCGGGAAGGTGCTGCTCTCATTTCTTGTAGTATAGGTCATAGTCTCAGAACAGCACTAGTTAACAAGTGACTGTCTAGAGCCAAGGCCAGGGAGCAGACAGACAGGCTAAACCGACCGTCTGCTAGCTGCACAGAGTCGTTACTCAGGATCCACCAAATTGAGACTGTGTCTGTCCCCCGAGCGAAACCAACATATAGGAATTCTCAGAAAGTCTGTTTTAGTAACCTGATTAACATAAAATTAAATAGGACTGAACGCACAGCAGCACCTCTGATCTAAAGATAGGATTGCTGAATATTAGATCTCTCACGTCTAAAGCGCTTAATGTAAACGAAATTATTACCGACCAGGAGTTTAAAATAATGTGTTTGACAGAAACATGGATTAAACCAAATGAATATTTAGCATTAAATGAAGCGAGTCCTCCTGGGTATAGTTACATACACCAACCCCGTCTAAATGGCAGAGGAGGCGGAGTCGCAGCTATTTATAATAATAATCTAAGCGTCACACAAAAGACTAAACACAAATGTAAAACATTTGAAGTTCTTTACACCAGCATAAAATATTCAGTGTCTGAAAGCAGGTCCAGTCAGACAATTCCACTCATTATTATTTATAGACCCCCAGGGCCCTACTCTGATTTTCTCATAGAATTTGCAGATTTCATCACAAATTTAGTTACTTCTCTAGACAAAGCTTTAATTGTTGGTGATTTTAACATTCATTTTGATCATCAGGAAGACTCCTTAAGAGCAGCTGTTGTGTCCATTCTAGATTCAGTTGGAATTAATCAGAATGTTATAGGACCCACTCATAGTGGTGGACACACTCTCGATTTGTTGTTAACATTTGGATTAAAAATAAAAAACGTAGTCATAATTCCACAGTCTGAAGCTATTTCAGACCATTATCTCATCTCTTTTAAAATTTGCCTCAGTCATTGCATTACTACTTCACCACCTTATCGTGTTAAGCGTACTTTCACGTCAGCTACAACAGCGCGTTTTATTAACAATCTTCCAGAAATTACGATATTAGATAGATCTCCGTCAGACCCTGCAGAGCTCGACTGGGCCACTGAACACCTAGAATCAACATTACGTTATACCCTAGATGATGTAGCTCCCCTTAAGACCAAAATGATCAGGGAGAAAAAATTAGCACAGTGGTATAATGATCATACACGCACCTTAAAACAGACCACTCGAAAATTAGAACGTAAATGGCGTCAAACAAAATTAACAGTATTTCAAATAGCATGGAAGGGGAATCTCCTAATTTATAGAAAATCTCTTAGTGCTGCTAGATCAGCATATTTCTCCACCCTCATAGAAAATAACAAGCATAATCCTAGATTTTTATTCAGCACGGTAGCAAAATTAACAGGGAATAAAAGCACTGCACTCACATGCACACCATCATTATGTACTAATGATTTCATGAACTTTTTTAATAATAAAATTGAAAACATCAGGCAAAAAATCCAGACGGTTAATATAAAGCCAAATTATTTTACAAGTAACCCTGTAGACAGCAGTGTAATTATAACAGACAATCAATCACAAAGTTTCACTCCTATTCACGAGAATGACTTAATTTCATTAATTTCCTCATCAAAATCATCAACCTGCATTCTCGATCCCTTGCCTACAAGTTTCTTTAAACAGATCATTCCAGAGGTAATTGAACCTGTTTTAAAAATAATAAACTCTTCCATTAGCACTGGTTTTGTACCAAAATCCTTCAAACTGGCAGTTATCCACCCCCTAATTAAGAAACCTGACCTTGACCCATGTCAGCTGTCCAACTACAGTCCAATATCAAATCTCCCCTTCATAGCCAAAATTTTGGAAAAGGTTGTAGCACAGCAGTTCTGCTCACACCTACTTATGAATAATATTTTTGAAATGTATCAGTCAGGATTTCTGCCTCATCATAGCACAGAGACGGCGCTAGTTAAGGTGGTAAATGACCTGTTATTGGCCTCTGATCAGGGTTTTGTCTCCTTACTTGTTTTGCTCGACCTTAGTGCAGCTTTTGACACCATTGATCACACTATACTACTTGCTAGACTTGAGAACGTTGTTGGAATAAAGGGAACGGCTCTCTCTTGGCTCAGGTCTTATTTGACTGATCGCTATCAGTTTGTTGATGTTAATGGTGAGTTCTCCACACTCTCTGAGGTAAAGTTTGGTGTTCCTCAAGGATCTGTCTTAGGCCCTCTGCTTTTCTCTTTATATATGCTGCCTCTTGGTGAAATTATTCATAAACATGGTATTAGATTCCATTGCTATGCTGATGATACACAGCTATATATTTCAGCAAAGCCAGATGAGAGAGATCAGCTTAACAATGTTAAAAAATGTGTAAAGGACATTAGACAGTGGATGCTCGATAACTTTCTTCTGCTAAACTCAGATAAGACGGAAGTACTTTTACTAGGACCACATGCAGCTAGAAGCAAACTTTCCGATTACCTAACATCTCTGGATGGTGTTTCTGTTTCAGCGTGTACGGCTGTCAAAGACCTTGGTGTGATTATTGACTCGAGTCTTTCCTTTGAGGCTCACGTGAATAATATTACCAGGATCGCCTTCTTTCACCTTAGAAATATTGCTAAAATTAGAAATATGATGTCGTTACAGGATGCAGAAAAACTAGTTCATGCTTTTGTTACTTCTAGATTAGACTACTGTAACGCTTTACTGTCTGGGTGTGCAAGTAGGTGCATAAATAAGCTTCAGTTAGTTCAGAATGCAGCAGCAAGAGTCCTCACTAGATCTAGGAAATATGACCACATCACCCCTGTATTAATCAGTCTACACTGGCTCCCAATCAAATCTCGCATTGATTATAAAATTTTACTACTGACATATAAAGCACTTAATGGTCTCGCACCACCGTATCTGAGTGAACTTCTGTACCAGTATGATCCTCCACGCCTACTTAGATCAAAAGGTGCAGGCTATCTGTTGGTTCCTCCAATAATGAAGATTACAGCAGGGGGCAGATCTTTCTCTTATAAAGCCCCGCAGTTATGGAACAGCCTTCCTACCAGTGTTCGGGACTCAGACACAGTCTCAGTGTTCAAGTCGAGGTTGAAAACATATTTATTCAGTCAAGCCTTTAATCAGTAGATTTTTTCTCAGGTAAAGGCTCAGATCTGGAGGGAACATTGATATAGAGTGTTTGGTGAACTGGGATATTTGTACGCTGTCGTCCCCTCACATTCACGTGTTCACTCAGGTTTGTTGATGGTGGTGTGGTGGGCCGTCTCTTATCCCAGAGATCCCTCATGTCTGTGTTGCCTTCTGGTTCTCCCTTTTAGTTATGCTGCCATAGCGAGTCTTGCCGGAGTCCAAACTGCACAGTGACTTTAACTCTCATGCAACAATAGGTACACTTAATAATCCATATCCTTCTCTTCCTGTCACCCTCTTCTCTCTCTCTCTCTCTCTCTCTCTCTCTCTCTCTCTCTCTCTCTCTCTCTCTCTCTCTCTCTCTCTCTCTCTCTCTCTCTCTCTCTCTCTCTCTCTCTCTCTCTCTCTCTCTCTCTCTCTCTCTCTCTCTCTCGAGTTAAACATGCTCCTGAGGCTCCAGTGACCACTGTTCCTGCCCCTCTCCCCCCCGTGGATCTTCCCACTTCATCCAGGCCTGCCTGGATTGGATGTCAACAGTCTCCTACACTGATGTCAACAGTCTCCTACACTGACTCAGAAATACACTTCGCTTTTGATCATCATCACTGCACCCCGCAACATTGTATACCCGCCACAAATGGACATTCGGTGTAACCCAGATGAGGATGGGTTCCCTCTTGAGTCTGGTTCCTCTCAAGGTTTCTTCCTTATGCCATCTCGGGGAGTTTTTCCTTGCCACAGTCGCCAGTCGCCACCGGCTTGCTCATCAGGGACAAACTTACTCATAAAGAACATATTCATTTTTAATCACCGCATTATCTGTGTAAAGCTGCTTTGAGACAATGTTCATTGTTAAAAGCGCTATACAAATAAAAATGAATTGAATTGAATTGAAAAACACCCAGCAAATCAGCGCATAATTCTTAAACAATGAACTCAAAAAATAAACCCAAAACAAAGCCAACACAAACATACGCTCCCCTTCTGTTTAAGTCTCAAATCACGGCTCATCAGATAATTACATGTGGAAATAATTACATAAATGGCAATCTACAAAACAGCTGGTAGAAACATCTACAAAACAGCTGGTAGAAACATCTACAAAACAGCTGGTAGAAACATCTACAAAACAGCAGCTAGCACTCTTTGGCCGCACCTGAAACAAACAAAGTTGCTTACCTCATAAACTGGGTTAAACTATTGTCACTATATGCTACCTGCGTTCATGCGCACATCCCTACAAACACACATTCAGACCATGATCAGCAACTAATAAAGTCAAATAAAACAACCATCTCACCAGGAGAAAGCAACAGGAAAGTATACGCAAAAATACCTTTTCTAGCCACACAGCCTACAGATAGGAAAGGTATCAAAGAGCCAAACTCAACAGTGCTTTTTATAAAGCCAAGAACACGCTGAAATAATTACGTGGCACAGGTGTGCTCAATGTCAAAGCGCAACTCTGTAGCAGTGGGCGTGTCTTCGGATTTAAAATTAACCCATTATGTATGCCTGTCTATTTGTCTTTATTTTAAAAGCCATTCAACCGGTCACATTCTACCCCCTAGTTTTAAATTTATCGACCCGACGACATTAACTCCAAGGCCTAAAAAGGGTGGAAGCACTGTTAGTAACAGTCATCTGAGAGCTCACAATACCCCCCCATGCCCCATTGTCTCTGGCAAATGATGGACATTAGGATGGTAGCCTGCAGTTGCTCGGGTAGTCCGACATAACGGTGCTCTTACAGTAGGCACTATGTCCTCTGATGCCACTGCAGGATCACTAGGCAAGGGATCCTGGATTAGAGGAGGCTCCAGATCAGGGAGACTATTAGGTGAGATGGAAATACCCTCAGGGGCTCGAGGCTGGGACGAAGTACAGATAGGAGGTGGCGGTGAATGAACAATTGGTACTATAGCCAGAGGGGAATCTGCTTGCCTTGACACAACTAAACACATATCATCCGATAGATCTTCACTGGATTCCATAGAGGCTTGATCAGATTCGGAAAGGGGGTCGGAAGGCCCTGCCAAATTCTGCCCAACTGGTTGAGCTCTTAACAGAGTACGATGCACATGTCTCACTTTTTCCAAATCAACAGGGGCAATGGTGTACACAGACCCACCAGATGTAGGGGTTTGCAGCACTTTGTAAACCACAGAACTCCAGTAGTCTTGAATCTTTGCCCGACCTCGCACACAAAGATCTCGCAGATACACCAATTGGCCTTGACTTAAAGGATCATCTTAAACTCTCCGATCATGCCTCTCTTTTCTACGGTCCACTGCAGCCTTCATATGACTTCTAGCCCCATCAAAGGCCACTTTAAGTCTAGCTTGATGGTCATAAATCCAGTCATGAACACTACCTTGAGTGGGAGCCTCAATTCGACCCAAAAGAAAGTCGACAGGCAATTGTGGATCTTGCCCAAACATCAAGAAATAGGGAGATTGATTTGTAGACTGATGTGGGGTAGTATTATAGGAGAAGACCAGTTGAGGGAGATATACAGCCCAGTTTTTCTTCTTACAAGAGGGTAAAGTGCGCAGCAAGTTGTGCAGTGTGCGATTAAATCGCTTGCATTGACCATTTCCAGTTGGATGAGCTGGAGTGGTTCGACTCCGTGCAATGCCATACAACTCACACAATTGATGAATAAGGATACTCTCGAAGTTCCTTCCCTGGTCTGAGTGGATGCGACTAGGAACGCCAAACTTGTAGAACCACTCATTAACCAACACCTTTGCCACCGTAGATGCTCTCTGATCACGAGTCGGCACCGCCTGGGTGTATTTGGAAAACACATCAGTCAAGACCAGGACATTCTCCATTCCATTCTGTGAGGGCTCAATTAATGTAAAATCAATAGCCAGAATTTGGTTAGGCCTTGAAGCTAACAAATGGCCCATATAGGTCTGGACACAGGAAAAGACATCCTTAGCAACAACAGCGTTCACATTGTTGGCACCATCGCTTAATATCAGAAGACATACCTGGCTAAAACATCTTTGTCGGACCAGCTCTACTGTACGCTCCACTCCCTGATGGCCATGTTCATCATGAAGCTGCTGCATCACTACAGTCTTTAAAGATGCTGAAAGCAAAAGCTGAAGAAAGGCCTCACCACCCTGGGAATGGTGGCACTGGCAAAACAATACGCCATCCTTCATCCTTAGCTGTTTCCACTGTTTCAGTAGTCTACCTGTATCCATGCACAACCCCTGCCGCTCCTAAATTAAAAGATATTTCCCCCTTCTCCACAACTGTAGCAACACTGCCAACGCTGCATCTGCTTCCTGCAGCCCATGCAAATCTGCAGAAGTATGACCAGGAAAAGCTGTAATAGATGCTCGTCACTGTTCTTCAGCAGTTAACGGGGACAGATCAACAGCGTTTATCTTGTCCTGTAGGGAACCAGTAGTTACCTGGGAAGAGACAGTAGCCTGCACACTCATGGGAACATCTTCAACCCCTGGAGGTAAACTCACTACAGTTACTGGACTAATAGTACCCAGGACAGTTCGTGCATAAAGATTAACATCAACTAGCCCTACATTGATAACTGGAACATAAACTTGTCCGCAAGCTACCTTAACAATGGCAGGAAAAGCCAAAAGGCCCGCTGCTAACCCGCCACTAGAGGGCTCAAACACAACCATCAATCCAGCATGTTGCTGAGAACAAGTAGCGGGAATAAACTTCATGGTGCCACCTGGTACATGAATACACTTACGTCCTCGAACCCGATCCCGGGCTGAAGAGTCTAAAGGGGCCTTCGCCTGAACTTGACATTTCTGTAAGGCTTGTTGCCACAAACTAGGGGCATGCTGCACTAAAGCTGCTTCAAAAAGGGCAGACCCATATTGTCCAAACAATTCGTTATAACCTTCCGGAATGATATTCATGCCCAGAACACCAGAGATCTGAGTAGCACTTGGGGGGTCTTTAACTATGAGCACGCCGCGTTTAGGAATCACTTTGCCCAAGACTTCAACATCCAGCTCTAAATAGCCTATGTATGGGATATCTAAGCCATTGGCAGCCTTAAGCTGTAACCAATGACAAGAGTGAAGTTCTTCCTTACCCCAATGCTCAAAGTTCTTCAAAAAAAAAGCTTTCAGTCACAGTTGACACCATTGAACCTGTGTCTAACAAACAGGGAACTAACACTCCACCCAAACTAACAGTCACATGGGGGCATGGAGATAAAGGAGCCATATTGTGTACATCGGGGAAAACATCTGAGCCAAACACATAGCCTTCTAAACTGTGGCTCCATAGCACAGAAGGCTCTAGTTTTCCTGAAAAGAAACAGAGGTTTGGGACCTTTGCACCACTGACTGAGGAGGACGTGAGGGGGATCGATCAACCCTTGACCAAGAACTACACTCACAGGCAAAATGGCTAGGCTTTTGGCACCTCCTACAGATAACTACACCCCGTTTAGTGGCATTTGTAAAAGGGGGAAAACGTCTTGGGGCATTTTGAAATGACAACACATTACGTGTTAACTGATCAAGCTGTTCTTGCTGCTTTTTAAGCATCACTTTAAGCTCAGCTAATTCAGAACCTGTAGACATTGTAGACCCACAAACCCCATACTGCAGCCCATGGGTAGAAGTTGTTGAAAAGCTACGGTCCCTAGAACCCCTCATCATGCCCTCCCGTTTCCATCTAATAGCTTCCCCTCTAACATCAAGTAAAGTAGCCCTTGGGTTTCGACGTACAAACTGTTTTAATTCCCGTCGAAGGGCAGAATCCAGCACATACTCTACAAATTGGTCCCGCAAAAGAACCTCAGAGTTAGGCATACCATTAGGAGCATTTTTAGTTACTTTTGACATTAAGCCAAAGAGGGCATGTAAAAATTCCTGAAATGTCTCTCCCTCTAATTGTCGTCGAGAAAAGAAATTCTCCTGCAAAACAATATATGAATCCGGACAACCATACAATTCAATAAGTATCTGAATAAATGTTCCTGGATCTTCCCGGTCTTCTCTAGGCCTAAATTTTATTTCCTCCCTAGCTTCCCCTTCTAGATGATCATACAAAAAGTGTGCTTTATCAATAATGGATAAGTGACAAATGCACATACTAGTCTTCACTTCCTCTAACCAATCAGGCAAAGAAATCCCGGTGCGGCCTCTAAAAACAGGGCATTTCCTCTCCCTAGGGATATAAATCAACCTTTCTGTCACTACTGAATTACCATTGGAGGGAGATATTGGGCACACATCTACCCTTCTTTCATTAGACTCAGAGGGTGCAACACCCGGACTTGCCTGTACCTCAACCCGTTCATTATCAGCCTTAAGCTGGGCCACCAAGTCTCGCAATTGCTGCATGCACCCTAATGCGCTAGCTGCTGTTTAAGGATCAAAACATTAATATCAAACATCAAAATTAATATCACACACAAAAATAGAGTCACGTCTCTGCTTTACACACCCGATGTATCCTGCCGACTACGCCAAAATTGTAACCTTTGGTTAAAGGTATTAGAAATAAAAAGGAACCGACTACGCCACCTGGGTTATTTATTCACCCAGAAAAATAAATTGAACGCAAAAGAAAAATTAAACCAAAAAGTTACAAAAATATGAAGGACCCTGCTGGTTCGGATGGGGTTAAAGACAGCGATGTGACTTTTCAAAAATAGTACAAGTTTATTTCACAGAAAATGCTTGGAGAGACTAGATTATTTCCACTTTTTAAACAGAAGGGACAAAACACCCAGCAAATCAGTGCATAATTCTTAAACAATGAACCCAAAAAATAAACCAAACACAAAGCCAACACACAAACATACTCTCCCCTTCTGTTTAAGTCTCAAATCACGGCTCATCAGATAATTACATGTGGAAATAATTACATAAATGGCACTCTAGAAAAACAGCTCGTAGAAACATCTATAAAACAGCAGCTAGCACTCTTTGGCCGCACCTGAAACAAACAAACAAACAAACATAAAACACTTCAAAAAGGTCTTCCTCTCCCATAAATAACCCACAATAAAGTTGCTTACCTCATAAACGGGGTTAAACTATTGTCACTATATGCTACCTGCGTTCATGCGCACATCCCTACAAACACACATTCAGACCATGATCAGCAACTAATAAAGTCAAATAAAACAACCATCTCACCAGGGGAAAGCAACAGAAAAGTATACGCAAAAATACCTTTTCTAGCCACACAGCCTACAGACAGGAAAGGTATCAAAGAGCCAAACTCAACAGTGCTTTTGATAAAGCCAAGAACACGCTGAACTAATTACGTGGCACAGGTGTGCTCAATGTCAAAGCGCAACTCTGCAGCAGTGGGCGTGTCTTCGGATTTAAAATTAACCCATTATGTATGCCTGTCTATTTGTCTTTATTTTAAAAGCCATTCAACCGGTCACATTCGGAAGGAAAGAGACTTTAAAACAGCTGATGGAAAGCCAATAGCACATTTTAATCTCATAGGCGACCTTTTAAATGCTGTTCAACTCCCTGCCAAAGTGGCCATAGTGAAGGTTAAAGGACATGCCGCAGGTGATTCAGAGGAAATTCAGGGAAACACGTTAGCGGATAAAGTAGCTAAAGAAGCAGCAAAACAACCAGTAGATTTAGACACAGTACATACAAACCCTGAGATCTTGATGATGTTGCATATCTCCAATATAGCAGACATTGACCTAAAATACTTCAGAGTCAGCCTACTGAGGAGGACATCAAGTATTGGGCTTCTAAACAATGTAAATCAGATTCTGCTGCTATCATTAGAGAGGTAGATGGAAAAATTGCTATGCCTAAACTAGCTTTAATAGTGTTGGTGAAGCATTACCATGGGATGCCACACATTAGCATAGCTAAAGTCATACAGGCTATAAACACATTATACTGTATTGCTGATGTAGCTAAAACCAGAGGTGGCAAAAGTAAACACATCCTTTACTTAAGTAGAAGTACAGATACTCATGTTTTAAAATACTCGGGGAAAAGTTAAAGTACTGATTATACTTTTTTACTCAAGTGAAAGTGAAGAAGTTTTGGCTCAGACATGTACTTCAGTAAAAAGTAGTTATTACTTCTACCTGTTTTAGTGTCACGCTGGTAACTGAACCTCACATCATATTAATATTAGGGCTGTTAATCAAATTAAATATTTAATCACACATTTCTATCTGTTCTAAATGTACCATATATTAATAGTTCCTCTTTTTAATACTTTAAGCAACAGTTTAAATGACGTAAATCATTAGGACACCAAACAGAACCTTTGCTATGTTTCCACACGCTTTTATCATAATCAGACTGATTTATGGTCTGTAATGGTTTTATGGGATTTATGGTATAAATCATAGCGATTACAGAATCAGAGAATATTTTTATTCGATGTGAATGTGGTTTATGTAAAAGACGTAAAAGTTTTCTACACATATTTATTATGTCTGTGAGGTAAATATTCACTGATATTCAGGTTGTTTAATTTGTGTTTGTGAAGAGAGATGACATTGCAGAGAGCGCCCCCTGTTGGTTTACTTTATTTTACAAAAGCACAGCGTTTTGTTATTATTATAAATGAATACAAATAAAATTTGACATTTTACAGATTTGAATGATTTTTATCTGTACGATCAATAAAGACAGTCATTTAAGTTTGTTTTGCCATTATGACCTTCGACAGCTTTGACCACCCTGACTGGGGGCTGTCTGGCTTCTTGCCTTGGAGACCATGTCTAGGCCATTTGGTGAACATGCAAACTTCTGAGACGTATTTTGTTTTATGGGGTTGATGTAAAAGGTGCAGCTACAGTGTTAAAGAGCTGTGTTCTGGCGGAGTTTTCCGTTGTTTATTTGTAATAAACTAGACCACAAACATAGTGAGCAGGATACAAACCTGCACAGGGAGACCCCCATGGATTTCTAGACCTACACCTTAAACACTTAGAAATGAATACTGAAGCTACAAACTGACGTCTGCACACGCATCAATGAGTCTTAGTCCCAGCACTTCTCATCTTCTGTTAGGGTCCATGCTCAGGCTGTGAAGGCAGAGAAGGCAGTGTAGTTGGCTGTGGCAGTAGTGTAACATAATTGTTGATGCTACTAACACTAGCAGTCAATCCAGTGTTGTAAAATGAAGCCTAGAAGTGCTTATTAATTGGTCCCTGAAGCCTACAGGCAAAAATTCAGGAATATTAGAACATGTCCTATAAAGACTTTTTAGAGTCTGATTGAGAGAAAAAATATCTGTTGGAGAAGTGGTGTGCTTTCAGTAACGCTAATGACTGACTTCTTGAGGATCTTTTTTCGCTTGAGAGAATTTGTCTACCTAATCGTGTTGTGGTCTACAGTTTCCTCTGTTTCAGAAGCTGCTATACTCTCACATGAGTTTCTGTTGACTTCTAAGAATGTATTCAAGCAGACCACATTCATCTCCCCCCATTTCAATGCACGTGATTTCAATAACAAGATCACTTGAAAGAGTCTTTGAATTTCTCAGACATTTGAGTTGCCGCTTTGGTCTCATTTGTGACCTTGGTTGGTGCTGCCTTGTCAAAATTAAACTGGTTTTAAGTGCTTTAAGGCTGAAAAATGCCTGTCTTTGCTCTGGACCAAACTGGAATGTATTCTCTTTCAGTCTCCTTAGTGGTTTGGTGATGAATTCCCACCAATCCTGAAAATCTTAGTACTTCTGATGCATTCTTTGGTCCTCTGGCATTGATCAGAGCACAAACTCTTTTAGCTGTTAGGCAAATCACTTTCTCTGAAAGCAGCATTCCCATTAACACCAGCTTATTCATATTATATTGACACTTTTCCCCATCGCGTGTCAAACCACAATTAACAAGTCTCTAATCATGCGTCTCCTGGAAAGGAGCAATACTGATGCTGCTCACTGGCTAATGAAACTCAGAATATCAGTCTCTTGTATCGATATGTACCGTTGTGCACAGAAAATGTAGTAATACCTCCGGACTGTAGCATAAGCTCTAATTGGTGGTAAGCCCATTTGAGATCATGCTTACTAAAAACAGAGGAGGCATTTGTGCTTTGAAGGAGTTGTGTACAGTTGGAATTGGTTATCGACCACGGATTATTATTTTATTTGCCTGCTGCATATCTAAACATAGTCTAATAACGTTGTCAGGCTTGGGAACAATCACCACCAGGTTGACCCATAGAGTGGCGCCAGTGACTGGTTCAATGATGTCCAGCTCTAGATGCTGCTGAATTTTACATTCTACTAGCTCACAGAAAGGACATGATGAAAACTTGCCACAGATCACTTCGATGGGAAATAATGTAAATTGCTAGTCTGTGTTCCTTTGCTACAGCTGTGCTTTAACCCAATGAATTCACAAACCTAAAAAACAACAACTGCAGAAACGAGGGTGGATGGGCTGTGGTACAGTCTATATAAAAGCTGTGTACATAATCAGCCTTCAACTCCACAGAAACACTTTGCTTCCACAGCTGATAAAGGGCTCTTAAAAATGCCCCGTGTCTCTGGAAACACTTAATTCCACTACGTAGATCTGGAATCATCAAGAAAGAAGCTTGAACAGGAAGCATTGTTGAAATCACACACTTGACTTGGCTCACAGTTGTAGCACAAACACTGGTTTGGTGGAGAAACACAGACCTGACTAGCTGAGGTCAAAATGTCAGAGATGATAAACACAGTGAACACAAATAATAGAATGAGAATTAGTTGACAGTGTGAAACAGACAGACTGAGTCAAACTCTGCACACAATCTTCCACTAACATGTCATCTAGCAAATCAATGACCATGTTTAATAACAGGGAGAGAAGAGGGGGGATGGATTAGGTAGGTAAGTAGGTAGGTCTGAGTGTTTAGGTGTAAAGTATTTATGTGAAGTATGTACGGTTAAATTCTATAAAATTAAATGGAAAATATTAATTTCAATTAGTCAAAGCAAATAAATATAAAATTTTAATAAAAAAATAGTATTTAAAATATATAGTCAGTTATAATATGTTTAATGTAAAAAAATATGTAAATAATCAAACCAACAGTAACAATAACAGTAACAGGTCATTTAATAAATATTCCTTGTCTTGATGTTTTTTTTCTCTTTTTCGTTTGTATTTAATGTGAAAGTAATTAAAGGTGTGTGATTATTTGGTTTATCCTGAAGTGTACCATAGTACAAATTTACATGTCTTTAATATATACAATATACACAATATACAATACAACATACAAACCAATAGATAGATTAGATAGATAGATTAGATTAGATTCAACTTTATTGTCATTACACATGTACAAGTACAAGGCAACGAAATACAGTTTGGGTCTAACCAGAGTGCAATAACAGCAAGTGCAGGATATACAGTGTTTACATGATTTACATAAATTAAATTGTATTATAGGACTATAAACAGTAATTTACAGATGTGAATTTACTATGAATATAATATACAGATGAATAAATATGTACTATGAATATAATATACAGATGAATAAATATGTATTATGAATATAATATACAGATGAATATATGTACTATGAACATAATATACAGATGAATATATGTACTATGAACAATACTATACAGGTGAGTATATATGTACTATGAATATAATATACAGATGAATATATGTACTATGAACAATACTATACAGGTGAGTATATATGTACTATGAATATAATATACAGATGAATATATGTACTATGAACAATACTATACAGGTGAGTATATATGTACTATGAACATGATTTACAGATGCCTTTTACTATACACAGAGATTTACAGAGGATGTGAACGGTGAACATAATATATTGCTATTAAAATAAACAGAAAACGGGTAAATATACAATGGTAATAAGTTAATGGTGAGCAGCAATACAAAGAGAGCAGTGTGCAAATGAGCATAGTTTTGTGTAAACAGTCCATTAGTGCAATAACAAGGTGAGAGGTGAGAAATAAGCAAGTGTCCAAGTGAGCATACGTTTTTGTGTGGACAGTCTATTAGCGAAATAACGAAGTGTGAGGTGTGGGGGGGAAATGTGGTAGTGTATCAGCAAGGAGCAGAGTTCAGTAAAGAGACAGCTCTAGGAAAAAAGCTGTTCTTTAATCGGCTGGTCCTGGTCCGGAGGCACCTGAAACGCCTACCGGAGGGCAGAAGAGAGAACAGTCTATGGGCGGGATAAGAGGAGTCCTTAAGAATGCTGCGAGCTCGACGCAGACAGCGTTTCTTTTGGATGTCCATTATGGCTGGGAGTGGAGTCCCTGTGATGCGCTGAGCAGTTTTCACCCCCTGCTGCAGTGCCTTGCGCTCTGCAACAGAGCAGCTCCCATACCAGACTGTAACACAGCTGGTCAGGATGCTTTCCACTGCGCAGTGGTAGAAGTTCACCAGGATATCCTAGGAGAGCTGATTTTTCTTTAGTGTCCTCAGGAAAAAGAGGCGCTGGTGAGCCTTCTTGACCAGGCTGAAGGTGTTGGTAGCCCAGGACAGGTCCGCCAAGATGTGGTTTCCCAGGAACTTGTAACTGGAGACACGCTCAACAGCCATCCCATTGATGCGGGTGGTGTCGTGTGTGCCTATTGACTCTTTCCTGAAGTCCACAATGAGCTCCTTTGTCTTGGAGGTGTTAAGGAGCAGGTTATTGTTGTTGCACCATGTGGCTAGGTGCTGGATCTCCTCCCTGTTGGCAGTCTCATTGTTGGTGATGAGACTGATCACGGTAGTGTCATCTGCAAACTTGATGATGGAGTTAGATCCATTCACAGGCCTGTGGTCGGAGGTGAAGAGGGAGTAGAGGAAGGGGCTCAGCACACAGCCGTGTGGTACACCAGTGTTGAGTGTGATTGTGTTGGAGCAGATAGAGCCAGATCGAACCTGCTGGGGTCTGTTGGTCAGAAAGTCCATGATCCAGTTGCAGGTGGAGGTGTTAATGCCCAGATCTACAGGTTTGGCTATTAACTTGGATGGAATGATGGTATTAAATGCTGAGCTGAAGTCAACAAACAGCATACATGCGTAAGTGTTCTTATTGTCCAAGTGTGTGAGCACAGAGTGCAGTGCCATGGAAACTCCATGTCTTCTTCAAACTTCTGTGCTCCTATTGGTGCGGTAGGCAAACTGGTGAGGGTCTAATGTGGATGGCAGAGGGTCCTTCAGGTGAACCAGGACCAGCCGCTCAAAGCACTTAATGACAATGGGTGTCAGTGCTACAGGGCGGTAGTCGTTCAGGCACGTTGGGTTGGAGTGTTTCGGCACTGGCACAATGGAGGTGCATTTAAAGCAAGTGGGAACAGCTGCTTGGGCAAGAGACAGGTTGAAGATGTCAGTAAAGACCCCAGAGAGCTGCTCAGCACATGCCCTGGACAGTACGTGTCCAGGGATGTTGTCTGGTCCAGCGGCTTTGTGTGCGCTGATCCGTCTGAGTGCATTGCAGACATCTGTGGAGGAGAGTGTGAATGGAGAGTGATCAGCCGAGAGTTTGAGCTTTGTGGCAGTTTCATTGTTGTCTCTTTCAAAGCGAGCATAAAAGTAATTAAGCTCATTCAAGAAGAGAACATCAGTGGCAGCCAGGGTGGAGTGGGAGGATTTGTAATCACTGATGGCCTGGATGCCTTGCCACATGCGTCGTGGGTCAGAGTTGGAAAAATGCTCCTCTATCTTTTACTTGTAGCAGTGCTACAAGAAGTTTTACAGTAAAATGCTACCGTCTGGTGGTGATATGAGGCATTGCAAATTGTCACCGGGCGGTACTTTTGGTATTTTTTATCTGTTTCCACACAGACGGTTTTTATTGTCGGATCTGCGCTTCATGGCAGATTTTAGTGCTGATTTCAGTAAAACAAAATATTTTGTGTTTATTTTTCTGTGGATTTAATTTTTAAATATTCGACTAAAGAAAGGACGTTGTGAATACATTTTGTTTTGCTTTAAATGTTTTAATTTCGCTTTTTATATTTGTCTAATAAAAATAGACGAGTTCTAAATGAATCACGAATAATTAAGCCAATAATAAAATAAGAATTAATTAAATCATTGTTTATATTATATATTCTGTATTTTATTATATATTTATAATTTTAATAATAGTTATCAAATACCAATTGAATTTAATTCTCAAATTTAAAATACCATTGTTTTATTTAACTTTATATATATTTGTTTGTTTGACAAATCGAAATGAAAATCCACAGAAAAATCCACATTAAATATTTGTTTTTACTGATGCGCCAAGTCTCAAATCAGCACTAAAATCTGGCATGAAGCGCAGGTCCGACAAGTAAAAACCGTCCGTGTGGAAACAGAGCAAAAATACCAAAAAATGCCGCCCGGTGACAAGTTGCAATGTATCATATCACCACTAGATGGAGGCATTTTACTACTACAAAAATCGCCGACGTACAATTTTTTTTTATTTAGGTATGGTTTTAAGGAGAGGAATGTGGAAGGGCAGATGGTGGTGGATTTTGCTAAAAGGATGGAAATGGCAGTGGTGAACATGTATTTTAAGAAGAAGGAGGATCATAGGGTGACGTATAAGAGTGGAGGAAGGTGCACACAGGTGGATTATCTTCTGTGTAGGAGATGCAACCTGAAGGAGATTGGAGACTGTAAGGTGTTGGCGGGGGACAGTGTAGCTAGACAGCATCGGATAGTGGTCTGTAGGATGGTTTTGGAGGCGAAGAAGAAGAGGAGGAAAGTTAGGTTTGAAAGAAGAATAAGATGGTGGAAACTGAAGGAGGAAGAGTGTAGTGTGAGGTTCAGGGAAGAGGTCAGACAGGGGCTTGGTGGTGGTGAAGAGGTGCCGGATGATTGGGCAACTACTGCAGGAGTGATGAGGGAGGCAGCTAGAAAAGTACTTGGTGTGACATCTGGAAATAGAAAGCAAGACAAGGAGACGTGGTGGTGGAATGAGGAAGTGCAGGAGAGCATTAGGGGAAAGAGGTTGGCAAAACAGAAGTGGGATCGACAGAGTGATGAGAAGAGTAGGCAGGAGTACAAGGAGATGCAGCAGCAGGTTAAAAGGGATGTGGCGAAAGCCAAGGAAAAGGCATATGAGGAACTGTAGGAGAGGTTGGACACTAAGGAAGGAGAAAAGGATTTATACTGATTGGCCAGGCAGAGGGACCGAGCTGGGAAGGATGTACTGCAAGTTAGAGCAATAAAGGATGGAGAGGGAAATGTGTTGACTAGTGAGGAGAGTGTGTTGAGAAGATGGAGGGAGTATTTTGAGCAGCTGATGAATGAGGAAAATCAGAGAGAGAGAAAAGGTTGGAGGATGTGGAGTTGGTGAAGCAGGATGTAGATAGGATTAGTAAGGAGGAAGTGAGAGCAGCGATTAAGAGGATGAAGAATGGAAAGTCGGTTGGACCAGATGACATACCGGTAGAAGCGTGGAGATGTTTAGGAGAGATGGCAGTGGAGTTTTTAACCAGATTGTTTAACAGGATTCTGGAAGGGGAGAGGATGCCTGAGGAATGGAGAAGGAGTGTGCTGGTACCGATCTTTAAGCATAAGGGAGATGTGCAGACCTGCAGTAACTACAGGGGAATTAAGTTGATCAGTCACACCATGAAGTTATGGGAAAGAGTAGTGGAAGCCAGGCTGAGAGAAGAGGTGACCATCTGTGAGCAACAGTATGGTTTCATGCCAAGGAAGAGCACCACAGATGCCTTATTTGCTTTGAGGATGTTGATGGAGAAGTATAGAGAAGGACAGAAGAAGCTGCATTGTGTATTTGTGGATTTAGAGAAAGCGTACGACAGGGTGGAGAGAGGAGTTGTGGTATTGTATGAGGAAGTCAGGTGTGTCAGAGAAGTATGTGAGGGTGGTGCAGGACATGTATGAGGACAGTGTGACGGCAGTAAAGTGTGCAGTAGGTACGACAGACTGGTTCAGGGTGAAGGTTGGACTGCATCAAGGATCGGCCCTGAGCCCTTTCCTGTTTGCAGTGGTAATGGACAGGTTGACGAACGAGGTCAGACAGGAGTCTCCCTGGACTATGATGTTTGCAGATGATATTGTGATTTGTGGTGAGAGTAGAGAGCAGGTTGAGAAGAGCCTGGAAAGGTGGAGGTACACGCTGGAGAGAAGGGGAATGAAAGTCAGTAGGAGTAAGACAGAGTACATGTGTGTGAATGAGAGGGAGGGCAGTGGAGTGGTGCGGTTGCAGGGAGAAGAGGTGGAGAAGGTGGAGGAGTTCAGGTACCTGGGGTCAACAGTGCAAAGTAATGGAGAGTGTGTTAGGGAAGTAAAGAAAAGAGTGCAGGCAGGGTGGAGTGGGTGGAGAAGAGTGACAGGAGTGATTTGTGATAGAAGAGTATCTGCAAGAATGAAAGGGAAAGTTTATAGGACTGTGGTAAGACCTGCGATGTTGTACGGTTTAGAGACAGTGGCATTGAGTAAAAAACAGGAGGTGGAGCTGGAGGTAGCAGAGCTGAAGATGTTGAGGTTTTCGTTGGGAGTGACGAGGATGGACAAGATTAGAAATGAGTTTATTAGAGGGACAGCACATGTAGGATGTTTTGGTGACAAGGTGAGGGAGGCGAGATTGAGATGGTTTGGACATGTGCAGAGAAGGGACATGAATTATATTGGTAGAAAAATGCTGAAGATGGAGCCACCAGGTAGGAGGAAAAGAGGAAGGCCAAGGAGGAGGTTCATGGATGTGGTGAGGGAAGACATGCAGGTAGTTGGTGTAAAAGAGGCAGATATAGAGGACAGGGTGGTATGGAGACGGATGATCCGCTGTGGCGACCCCTAATGGGAGCAGCCGAAAGAAGAAAAAGAAGAAGAATCTCAATTTGTATTAAAATTACACATAAACTCTACAAGATCTATCTATCTATCTATCTATCTATCTATCTATCTATCTATCTATCTATCTATCTATCTATCTATCTATCTATCTATCTATCTATCTATTTGAATGTTGTATTGTATTTTTAATCCTCAGAGATATAAAACAGATATACAAATAAAGATAAATTATAAACAAAGCTATAAAACAGATATTTTGCTCCTAATGGATCATTATGAAAATTTATATTTATTAAATTACATGATATTGTTAGTTTGTATATTTATGTCCTTTTCCATAATGTGATATTTATTTGCTTATTTGACAAATCGAAATAAATATTTTCAATTTCTTTACCCAGGTGTCCTTCCACTGTTCTCATCAGGGGCTGAGCTCTACATTCATCCAGATTTCAGCAATGCTCTTCACCCCTTCACCACCATTAGTGTCGACTCCATGGAGGGATCTTCCTTTTCATATCATGCATTTCTCTTCACCTTTTCAAATAATCACATCTCCATGTGCTAGAATTGTTAACGACTATATAGTTTCAACTTATGCACCTTGTCAAATTTCTTTGCTCACTCTTAAAGCCTGTAGGCAATCATTTAAACAGTAAATAAGCATTTGGTGTATTTTCACTTTGTATGGTGTATTTTTGAGAAAGATCACAAATAAACTATGATGAACACTTGCACATGATAAACTTCTGTAAGTGAGAAAACAATTATAACAATCTAACATGTGCATTCAAAACTAAATATTACTGATAAGGTTGAGAACAAAAATAGACAAAAGAAACTCCTACATTGAGCAAATTCATGTGAGGAATTTGTTTAACTTCACATCACATTACAAAAAAAGATTGCAGAACTTCTACCCCAGATCACCTGATCTCCTGACCATTTTTATCACCCTGATTATCTTAATAATATGTTTCAGCTGTAGGAGATTGTTGATATATTTAGTCAAGATACGTTTTTATAACCCCGTTCCCACTCTGGAAACCAGAACAACTACAAATATGGTGGCTGGTTTTTACGCTTTGTAAGAAGTTCTATTGTGCGTCTCTAGTGGGAATTGTAGTTTATAAATAAAGACCCTGCCTTGGTTGTTCTACAATAACAGTAAAATATCCCAGATGATTAGACATCCTCATGATTTTGTTCATCTTGATCATCTACATGCAGTATAATGTATGTTTCAGCTGTAGGAGATTGTTGATATATTTAGTAAAGATACATTTTCATAACCCTAAACGTAACCATACTCTGGAAACTGGAAGAACTTCAAATATGGACGCTGATTTGTATGCTTAGTAACAAGTTCAAAGGCGTGACTCTACTGGGAATTGTAGTTTTCAATAGATTGGTATATATTTCCCATAATTGAAAGGTGGCAGTATTAAACTGCAGGATCTCTTAGGGGTTTTGAGGGGTGGGAAAGACATTGGTGTAATCTGATTTTAAAAGTATAATTGTTAAATGGGAGAAATTGTTTTTGGGATATTTTTGACAGTGCCCCCTGTTGGTGCCCAATAGTGACTATTCTCACATGATAGCTGGGGATCAGAGCTCTCTATAACAGTTGGTCCCATGTCTGTAGACCTTCTTGTTGCTGGATTATAAACCTTCAAACATTGTCCGAGGTTGAGGTTCAAAGGTCAGTATTTAGAAAGCAGGAGGCATGTAGAATCTTCATACTGTCTCATGTTACTCACCAGGTCGAGACCTTTCCAATGATGTATTTGTTTTAACTCTACGACAAAGTTTTTATTTTCTCAGTTCATTTACACGAGCCGTCCCAGGCCTGGTTTCAAAGAGCACTTCAAAGGACTAGTATATAAAATTAATCCTTATGTTTGTTTATTTGTTTGTTTTTCCTTTTTATGTGGAAATAGTGACCAAAATGAAACACCTTCTATGGCAGAATCTGTTTTATTAGCCAATGTATTTCGTTTAGTCCTAAGATCTCTGTTTTCAGCCTCAACCCAAGTCCTTCAGGCCGTCCCCCCACGTCTCTCACAGTAATGCACTTTTATTTTCATTCAAACAGGTGATTCATTTTGCTCACTATTTCTGTAAGTTCACTGAGAGGATAAACTGCTTGAAATTGCTAAAAGTTTGTGGACACCTGGCCATAAGATTTATATGTGATTTTTGAACATCCCATTCCACATTTAGTCTCCATTATGCTCTTATAATAACCTTCCCTCTCAGGGAAGATGTTCCACTAGATTATGGATTGTGTTTGTGGAGATTTGTGCTAATTCAGACAGAAGGGTCTTAGTAAAGTCAGGTACTGATGTAGGTGAGGTGAAGAGGACTTGGGTTCAATAGGGTTGAGGTAAAAGCTCTATTGCAGGAGATCTTCCACTCAAACCAATGCAAAGCATATCTTAATGGAGTCTGCTTTGTTCACAGGGGTATTGTCATGCTGGAACAGGTTTGGGTCTCCTAGTTCAAGTGCAGAGAAAATTACATGCTACTGCATCCAAACACGTCATATACAATTGTGTGTCTTCAGCTTTGTGATAACAGTTTAGGAAAGAACCAACTATGGCTGTGAAAGTCAGGTGTCCCAATACTTTTGTTTATATAGTGTATCTCTTTCTTTTTTCCTTCAGCTATTACCGTGTATCAACCATCAATCGATCACCTTTATAAATAACAATGTAGGAAAAGTAAAAACATCTTTGGAAATACTGAATTTTCTGCCATTCACAACAATAGCAGTGAAAATACACCACATTATGTGTGTGCATATTTGTCAAACACACCATAAGGCTGTATTTAATAACACTGGACCATGTGGTTAAATTCACTTGAAAAGCACCAACAGAACAGGGAATCAAGTTATTAGTTAACTGTAATAACATACAACATAAAGTCAAATCAGAACATATAAAACAGTGTGTGTTTGCTGTGTACAAAATATTTGTTGATTTTTTAATTGGTCTGAAGAAAAACAGCCATAATCATCTTTATAAAAGAATTTATATTATAATGTTTATCTTCAATGGTGCAGTAATATAAAGTTACACAACAGTTATATCCTATAATACACTCACACCCCTATAATACCTACAATCCCCCCACCCCATTGCCTCACAATCTATACAATGCATACACTGTTTGATGTGGTAAATCAATGAGCATTCTAAAAATACAAGTCCATTTCCTTCAACACAGCCCTCTGTGCACATCCATCTGAGGAAATACAGAAAAACTAAACAGCAAGAGGTTTTTCTAGAAGAAGGTGAAGTTCAGCTCTTTTAGAATGAACAAGGTGTGTAAAGCATCAACAAATACACAAAGAAATTCTGAAGAGTAACAGTAATGGGGGTATTTCATCAACACAGTTAATGGAAAGCTGTGCTCACTTGAAAAAGCCTGGCTTGAATGAACAGTAACATTCAGTGCAGGCTCGAGCCATTCCACCAAACTCATTTAGCCTTGTGTAGTCAACACTGACTTTAACCAGACGTGATTAAGCATTGCACCGTGCATGGAGTACACAAGCAGCCCTGAACACTTCAGTCCATTTTAACCCTTGTGTCATACAGAAGTGATCGACCACGTTTAGAACAATTTCACCTGTTTTTTTCTTTTTCTCTGATAAGGAGTAAACCATGTGGGTTTAATGGCAATAAAAGGCATCAATTACAACATTTAAAATAAATGTGATCATTAGTTATGAGTTTCGTAACTCACCTGGACACTGGTTTGAGCGCAATGAGAAAAATAGCAACGGAGGCTGAGGATCATGGGTAATGCTGACATCCACTATCCAAAACTCTCTTTCTTTCTTTCTTTCTTTCTTTCTTTCTTTCTTTCTTTCTTTCTTTCTTATGTATTATTATTATTATTTATTTATTTATTTATATTTATCTAGCACTCACATGGGATGTATACAACACCTGAACTTGAACTGACAACACAATAAAGTATAAACACAACCGGAATACAAGGTAACAGCGAAACAATTTGATATTATTATTAGTACAGATGTTTTAGCAGCTGGACCACTGATCCAGACTAATTCAATTTCAATTCAATTCAATTCAATTCATTTTTATTTGTATAGCGCTTTTAACAATGAACATTGTCTCAGAGCAGCTTTACACAGATAATGCGGTGATTAAAAATTACTATGTTCTTTATGAGTAAGTTTGTCCCTAATGAACAAGCCGGTGGCGACTGGCGACTGTGGCAAGGAAAAACTCCCCGAGATGGCATAAGGAAGAAACCTTGAGAGGAACCAGACTCAAGAGGGAACCCATCCTCATCTGGGTCACACCGAATGTCCATTTGTGGCAGGTATACAATGTTGCGGGGTGCAGTGATGATGATCAAAAGCGAAATGTTTTGCTGAGTCAGTGTAGGAGACTGTTGACATCAACTACAGTCCAATCCATCCTCAAAGCTCCCGTTCTTACTCCGGAATTTCATGGAACCACCCAAGGCGTTGATGAGAAACCTTCCCCAGCTGCACAGAGTGGCCTCCAGTCAAAGAGAACACTATCCAGAGGCAGGCCTGGACGAAGTGGGAAGATCCACGGAGGGGAGAGGGGCAGGAACAGTGGTCACTGGAGCCTCAGGAGCATTTTTAACTCGACCGAGAGAGAGAGAGAGAGAGAGAGAGAGAGAGAGAGAGAGAGAGAGAGAGAGAGAGAGAGAGAGAAGAGGGTGACAGGAAGAGAAGGATATGGATTATTAAGTGTACCTATCTATGGGATAAGAGACGACCCACCACACCACCATCAACAAACCTGAGTGAACACGTGAATGTGAGGGGACGACAGCATACAAATATCCCAGTTCACCAAACACTCTATATCCATGTTCCCTCCAGATCTGAGCCTTTACCTGAGGAAAAATCTACTGATTAAAGGCTTGACTGAATAAATATGTGTTCAGCCTCGACTTGAACACTGAGACTGTGTCTGAGTCCCGAACACTGATTGGAAGGCTGTTCCATAACTGCGGGGCTTTATAAGAGAAAGATCTGCCCCCTGCTGTAGTCTTTGTTATTTGAGGAACCAACAGATAGCCTGCACCTTTTGATCTAAGTAGGCGTGGAGGATCATATTGGTACAGAAGTTCACTCAGATACGGTGGTGCGAGACCATTAAGTGCTTTATATGTCAGTAGTAGTATTTTATAATCAATGCAAGATTTGATTGGGAGCAGTGTAGACTGATTAATACAGGGGTGATGTGGTCATATTTCCTAGATCTAGTAAGGAATCTTGCTGCTGCATTCTGAACTAACTGAAGCTTATTTATGCACCTACTCGCACACCCAGACAGTAAAGCGTTACAGTAGTCTAATCTAGAAGTAACAAAAGCATGAACTAGTTTTTCTGCATCCTGTAACGACATCATATTTCTAATTTTAGCAATATTTCTAAGGTGAAAGAAGGAGATCCTGGTGATATTATTCACGTGAGCCTCAAAGGAAAGACTCGGGTCAATAATCACACCAAGGTCTTTGACAGCCGTACACGCTGAAACAGAAACACCATCCAGAGATGCTACAGAATCAGAAAGTTTACTTCTAGCTGCATGTGGTCCTAGTAAAAGTACTTCCGTCTTATCTGAGTTTAGCAGAAGAAAGTTATCGAGCATCCACTGTCTAATGTCCTTTACACACTTCTCAACATTGTTAAGCTGATCTCTCTCATCTGGCTTTGCTGAAATATATAGCTGTGTATCATCAGCATAGCAATGGAATCTAATACCATGTTTATGAATTATTTCTCGAAGAGGCAGCATATATAAAGAGAAAAGCAGAGGGCCTAAGACAGATCCTTGAGGAACACCAAACTTTAACTCAGAGAGTGTGGAGAACTCACCATTAACATTAACAAACTGATAGCGATCAGTCAAAAAAGACCTGAGCCAAGAGAGAGGCGTTCCCTTTATTCCAACAACGTTCTCAAGTCTAGCAAGTAGTATAGTGGGATCAATGGTGTCAAAAGCTGCACTAAGGTCGAGCAAAACAAGTAAGGAGACAAAACCCTGATCAGAGGCCAATAACAGGTCATTTACCACCTTAACTAGCGCCGTCTCTGTGCTATGATGAGGCCGAAATCCTGACTGATACATTTCAAAAATATTATTCATAAGTAGGTGTGAGCATAACTGCTGTGCTACAAGCTTTTCTAATATTTTGGATATAAAGGGGAGATTTGATATTGGTCTGTAGTTGGACATTCTGACAAGGGTTAAGGTCAGGTTTCTTAATTAGGGGGTGGATAACTGCCAGTTTGAAGGATTTTGGTACAAATCCAGTGCTAATGGAAGAGTTTATTATTTTTAAAACAGGTTCAATTACCTCTGGAATTATCTGTTTAAAGAAACTTGTAGGCAAGGGATCGAGAATGCAGGTTGATGATTTTGATGAGGAAATTAATGAAATTAAGTCATTCTCGTGAATAGGAGTAAAACTTTGTAATTGATTGTCTGTTATAATTACACTGCTGTCTACAGGGTTACTTGTAAAATAATTTGGCTTTATATTAACCGTCTGGATTTTTTGCCTGATGTTTTCAATTTTCTTATTAAAAAAGTTCATGAAATCATTACTACATCATCTAGGGTATAACGTAATGTTGATTTTAGGTAATCAGTGGCCCAGTCGAGCTCTGCAGGGTCAGACAGAGATCTATCTAATATCGTAATTTCTGGAAGATTGTTAATAAAACGCGCTGTTGTAGCTGACGTGAAAGTACGCTTAACACGATAACATGGTGAAGTAGAAATGCAATGACTGAGGCAGATTTTAGAAGAGATGAGATAATGATCTGAAATAGCTTCAGACTGTGGAATTATGACTACGTTTTTTACTTTTAATCCAAATGTTAACAACAAATCGAGAGTGTGTCCACCACTATGAGTGGGTCCTATAACATTCTGATTCATTCCAACTAACTCTAGAATGTACACAACTGCTGCTCTTAAGGAGTCTTCCTGATTATCAAAATCAATATTAAACTCACCAATAATTAATGCTTTGTCTAGAGAAGTAACTAAATTTGTGATGAAATCTGTAAATTCTATGAGAAAATCAGAGTCGGGCCCTGGGGGTCTATAAATAATAATGAGTGGAATTGTCTGACTGGACCTGCTTTCAGACACTGAATATTTTATGTTGGTGTAAAGAACTTTAAATGTTTTACATTTTTGTTTAGTCTTTTGTGTGACGCTTAGATTATTATTATAAATAGCTGTGACTCCGCCTCCTCTGCCATTTAGACGGGGTTGGTGTATGTAACTATACCCAGGAGGACTCGCTTCATTTAATGCTACATATTCATTCGGTTTAATCCATGTTTCTGTTAAACACATTATTTTAAACTCCTGGTCGGTAATAATTTCGTTTACATTAAGCGCTGTAGACGTGAGAGATTTAATATTCAGCAATCCTATCTTTAGATCAGAGGTGCTGCTGTGCGTTCAGTCCTATTTAATTTAATGTTAATCTGGTTACTAAAACAGACTTTCTGAGAATTCCTATATTTTGGTTTCGCTCGGGGGACAGACACAGTCTCAATTTGGTGGATCCTGAGTGACGACTCTGTGCAGCTAGCAGACTGGAATCACTATTAAGAATCACTATGCAGCTCTTCCTCCATGTCCTGAAGAGAACTCAAATCTTGAGGTGGCAACAAATTGTGAATTCAGGTCTCTGACTCATCAGTTAATTTTCTACTCTGAAGGGTCTTTAAGAAGATTTGCAGTTTGTCCATCATCATTTCCTGTTTTATTAATATATTACTCAGGAGGGTGAGGAAGACAACAAGAAAGACAAATATTAGTTTTCAGTCACTTTCATTAGGTAAACACTGACCATTTGCTGGTCAAGTTAACATGAAAAACGACTACAATTGTGGATTATTAACCACCATCAGGACTATTCTTGATCACACATTACAACATCTCAAAAAAACATTTGAGATATTCATTTTTTGAGGTTGTTTGTACAAACATACATACATCAAGGTTTTTTACAGTACCTACAGTACTACAGTACCTACTTATTTACAGTAATTTGGCAAAATAAATAAATAAATAAATAAATCACAATAACCATTTAAGTGTTTATGGATTTAGAATACAAAGATTGTAAAGATTGGCTGCATATGTTTTGTATGTTTTCCACTTGTTATTAAAAATTTATTTGTTTCATGAATTCATTATTCTTTTTTGGTGATGATGCAAGAACCGATTCTGCATTATAGTTCCAAGGAAAGGTAATCCAGGACCTTGTTTCTATAAATCTCATTTAAAACTAAAACATTGTTTCCATAATAATTTTTTTTAAATAAAGTTAAAAACCTTTTTAAAAAAAAAAATAAAATTTCATCATCATTTAAAACTAAAACCTTGTTTCTATAATTATTATTTAAAACTTTTTATAATTCTCATTTTAAATGAAATGTTTTTTAATACCTCTTTTTTTTAACCTGTTTGAGTTGATCTATTGTTTGACTCTTCAGGTTTGAATCGGCTCAATTTATTTACTATGAAGAGCTGGTTCAGAGATCCGATTCAAATAACCGACTCACTTGTGAACGACGCATCAAAACAGGAATCATCCACTGCCTCAGATGTGGGACAGTGAAAATGCTGCTCTTTATTAGATTTATCTTTTTATTCATGTATGAAAAAAAAAAAAAAAAAAACAGTAGCGCTAATAATACATAGATGGTTAAAATAATTGTAAATATGTTTCAGCTGCTAAATTTATTTCACTAAAAATCCTTTTATAAAGTACCTCAGATAAGTAGCTAACGTTAGCGGCTAGCTGAAAATTAGCAGAACTTTTCCCGGAGTTGTAGATCAGTTTAATCACTGCTGCCTCAATAACCCTGATTCTTTCAGGATATTTAAATAAACTGCCATAAAATTTTATGTGAACAAAATGTATGGGTTTTAAAAATCCTGTCAGAAATGCGGTGGAGTTAGCTTGTAGCAGCTAGCTGTGTTAGCATCTCCTGAAGAGGACAGAGGAGTGATGGTCAGTAAAGGATTTATTTGTGATAAAATCGATTTTATTGAAGTACCAATATTTTCTATATTATAGCAATGCTTTCAAAAATATAAAAATTATAAATTATAAAAAGTAGCAAAAACATTCAAAATACAAAAGCAAGACAATATTTTATAAATGTTTGAATGGTTAATTTTAATATTAAAATATTTGTCCATTTTTATTTATGTACATCAGTTATGATTAAAAACACTGGCCATTTTATTAGGGACACCTGTATGCAGTTCAGCACTGCAGTGTATAAACTCCTGCAGAAACTAATCCAGATCTTCAGATCATTTTCACATCAAACATCAGAATGAAGAAAAGTCTGATCTCTGTAACATGGTCTTTAGATGGGTTGGTTTGAGTTTTTCAGAAACTGCTGATCTCCTGCTGGAGACTGTAGAGATACACAGAGTGGTGCATTAAAACAAAAACACAGTGAGCCACGGTTCTGTGGGGAGAAACAGGAGCTGACAGGAAGTCTAGAATAACTCATGGTGATACTGGGTGAGTTAGAACCTTAATAACTGACCTACCACTTTCTCTTTGAGGTTCCTCTAAGCATTGCTTGACCCATTCTCCAGCTCATCCACTAAGTGAGGATGTTTCTTCTTTAGAATTGTATAAAATTCTTCTTTCACAGCTCTGAAGGTGAGGCAGTTGGTGTACAAGATTCTCATTTTCTCCTGTGGCGTAGTTGCTGCACTGATTCTACTGTACATTTCACCATTAATCATTTCCTTGGATAGGAAACCATCTGCAATCTCCATTACTGAAGAAACTTTCTGTATCAGAATGTCTCTGTGTTTATCCACAAAGTCAGCAGCTGAAAGACAGATGAACATTTTGATGTTTTGGTATAAATATGTAGATGAATTTGGGAAGAACAGCTGAAAGTTTTAGGATATTTGACCTGTTTTCACCATTTGGGGTGAATTGGCTTCTTGGCTCTTGTAACCTGAAGTGATGAGATAGAAAGTGTAAACTTCAGTATAAATACACAGCTATGAGGAGAAGACAACATTAAGCCTTAAGAATATTTTGGAGTTTACAGCATCCCTGAGAGCATCCTTTACTTAAACAGCTGAAGGTACATTTCTCCATGCCAGAAGGAAGTGGACTTCTGGTTTTATACTGGATTATTGTACTGAAATGAACTTTTGGCTACCTGTAAGAAAGACCTGGCGAGACGCCCACACCTCCTGGTCATGTTCATCCAAAAGTCCCAGTGTGAGTACCTCAGCTTCATCAGAAAGTATCACCTCAAATGTGGGGTGATAGTTGGGGGCAGAGTCAAGCTCAAATATCTCAGTCTAAGGAACCCAAAGACGTGTGAACAGACTGCTCCAGAATGTAAACTAAAAACCAAACAGTCTGATTTCTCTACACACGTGTGGAGTGGAGTTTACCTGCGGCTGACATTTATAATGCTCACAGCGTGGCCTGTATGGTTTTGTAGGGACCAGCTGACAAGTGGAACTGCTCTCAATGTACATGTTGTGCTGAAATTGATTCTGCACCTTAAGAATGGATATATTTGAATTAATTTCTAAATATGAGTCATTTTAAAATTCTTTGAATAATTAAATACGTATTAAAAAACACGGTTAGGCATCGAGTGATTAATTAAAGCAGGTTACCTCTAAAACTGGAACATTTTGGGGCAATAAGTGCATGTGCAGCTTTCTCTTCTTTGTCCTTCCTGGAATTTCTTTGTAGAAGAGAAGGACCTGTGCCTTGATCGGTTTGTCCTCGAAAAATATTTTCATTAGGAGTCCGTAGAGAGAGAGATTTTTTATGTCTATGATCACATGTGTCTCTGTCACTTTCAGAGGCTGAATGATCTCCACATTCCCATCAGAGAAATGTGCCACAGCCAGTTCAGTCTGATTTTTATCTGCAACACATGAACAAGAAAAAGCTGAGAAAAATAAACAATACCAGCATCGGAAGATAATCACTTACCCCTGGGTCAGTGTGAGTAATGGATTGTGATTGGCTGGAAGTCCAACACAGATATTTTGTAATAAGTTCTAAATGTATGTGCTGCTTATAAATAACTGTAACCATAGTAACCTACTGATGCAGTTTCACACAGAGGGAGACAGCTATTGTACAGATGAATTTGGAGACGAACTTTCCAATAAGAAATATAAAGAAACAGCATCAGGAGTTAATAAGAACAGCTTGAGTAATTAACATTTATTATAGCTCATGTAAATGTTATCTTCTGGCACTACTTTATCTCTATGTGATTCAGAGCAGCAGAATTATAAATGTAATGAGTGGTATATATGAAATGTGTAAGGAATTACATTAAGCGTTATTTTGTTAAACAGCGTTATTTTATTTAAGCATTTATTTTGAGTTATTTTGATCCATTCAGTCAGTTTTGCTCTGCAAACACCAATAACAGTTTTAACATGTCAATGATGAAAAGTGATTATGGAAAAGACGTTACACTGTTTTAATGCTCTCAGCTTCATTTCGAGCTGTTCTTCACTGCCATATTGTGCACTAACATCTTGTAACTGGATTACTTATAATTACTTATGCCCTGGATGTAGCAAACCCCCAGCCACACAATGAGAGCTTGTTCCCGTTCCAGCTAGGTGCTTAATTATCCCTTACTTTTCTTGAGAAATTTGTACGATTTCAGAGCATTTTAGCGACATGAGGTCTTTCCTTTTCCATGTGTGCGTCTCACTAACTAGTCCCATATTTCTACATGCGAGATTAACGTTTCACTATGTGGGCGGAGTTAAAGGAGTATACCACATTAATGGAAGAGACCAAACAAAATGGAGCTCAAAAGAATTACCTTATTTACTCTTTTCTTAGAGTTAGTTACACTGGATTACTTACACATTAATACTTATTACAATTTCTGCACCATTTTACAATAGACATTGTCTCAGCAGCTTTACAGAATGTAAGAATTCTAGAATAAAAAAATTTAAAGATATGTGAATTATATGTATTTTGCCCCGATGAGCAAGTCTGGGGCAAAGACTCAAAAGGGGAACTCATTCTCATTTGGGTGATATCAAAAGTGTGATTATAAATCATATAAACAATACAACAGTTAGACTTTGATCTCAAATTACCTTACCAGAATTTATCTCACAGTGAGGAAGGTGCAGTTTACACATTGACCCCTCGGAGCAGTGGATGTTGTACAGGGGTCCTGCAGGCTGCATCTGTCCCATGGCGTCTAACTGAACACTGCCCCAGGACACTATACTGTACAACACTTCAGCTTTCTCCTTCATCTCAAACACAAGGTTGGTGTATTTACACTCAAACTGCCCAGCACGAGAACAATGAAACCTGTAGAGCCAAAGATAAAAAACATTTAAGAAGTAAAATCTGGATTAGTTTTATGTTGTAACATCAAAAATTCACTGTAACGCCTTTAGCATATGTGCTACCTGTATCCACTGTTCCAGTCCTCATGGTGGTATTTACCTAATTCAGGAGTAAACACGTCTGTTTCCCCTGAGTGCCCCTAAACAGATCAGATAGAACAATACACACATTTAAGATTAAAACACACCAATTACAAATACAAATTTGTGTTCAGCGTGTAAAAATATAGTTGTTTCACTAATTATTGGAGCGGAATTAAAACTTTCCATCGAATTTGTTGACCAGTGTTTGGTGCAGCTATGTCTCAACAGCACTGTTTATATTAAATAAAGCTTTTCTTCAGGACAGATTTTTCACTGATATTTATTTACAGCAATTATAAATATTGTGACCCTCTGAGAACAGCTAACAAGCATCCACTATCTTATGTCCTTTACATATTCCTAAACATTATTAAACTGGTCCTCCCTCTCCTCCTGTAGCTGGATGCATTAGATTTACCCTCTTAGTCTTCAGCGCCGTGCCAGCATGACCGATATCCCAGTGTTCTCAGGTGTTAATGTTTAACAATAGATGAAATAAAAAGGGAGAAGAGTAACATGACTAACTATACATCATTCTAAAGCTCTGAGCCTCAAGCAGCGATGTCAGATCTCAGTTTTTCAATGGAAAACGTATAACTAATGTATTTGCTGAATGTGTGTGAGCAGTACACAACAACAACATGCAGAAAAACTGCACTACTCACATTATTATTGTAATAACGAGTCACAAACACATCCACTGCTGCTAATCCCGGTTTATTAGGAAAGATAGAGCTCCAGTGAACAACATGCTGTAACGCATTTCTGCTCCAAACAAACAAGTGTTGTCATTTAGATGTTTACTCTTGTTTACATCACAGAACTTGACAGCTGGTGTTTGTGTCTCTCTGAATAACTTTTGCATAAAAAAAAACAACATCTTGGTGGTAAAAAAACAAATATGGCTGGTAGAATATAGTGTGAAAAAACACAAAAAAAATAAAAAATCATAGAAAGGCGGAGTCTCTGGTTTAAGCCTCCACTCTAAAGGCAGGTGTCATTTTGTTCTGCACCACCAATCATTTCAAACCTTTTATTTCCAGCCAGTAGCATTATGGAAACTAATTGATTGATGGAAAATGTAGAAAATAAGTGGAGGATTCTAACGATATATGGGAGGATTTTATTCTACACGTGTGTGAGTCTTAGTTTTATTACACTTTATAAACTCTTATTGGTCAAAGCAGCACATGTGCACATGAACCAGGAAGTGATGCAGCTCTCTGTTCTGCTCAAACACCTGTTTATAGTGCGTGCTAAGTGGACTTTGTTTACGAGAAAAAAAGAAAACAAAGGAAAAAAATGAACAGTGAAAAAGTTGTTTTATCTGAGATTTGCACAAAGCAGCAATAAGGAAAATAATTTGGGAGACGGAGTAACGAGCGACTGCATCGGTATGTGTGTGTGTGTGTGTGTGTGTGTGTGTGTGTGTGTGTGTGTGTGTGTGTGTGTGTTGAGATTGAAATGTTCGCACATCAATATGAATGGTCATGACTGTAAAACAAGAGCTTGTCTGCTACCTGGTCATCAATATGAATGTTAACTCAATATCAATATCCAAACATGTAGAACAAAAGCCTTTAATGATCAGCAGTTTATTTCTATGCAGACTGTATGAATAGAGTATGAATGAACCCAGTACTTTTCTGGATTGCTCCAGGACTGATTTCATGTATTTATATATGAAGAATGTTTTTTTCAATGCATGACATTTATATTCAACGTACTTCATCATCTATAACTTATCTTTTTTTATAACTTTTTAACTTTGAATAATGAACAGTAAAACTCAACGTGTCTTCTTTTCAAATATATTTAAATTGTGTTTAAAAGATATGTAGCACACGTTTATCAGGAACTGTTAACATTTAAATTTAGATAATGCATTTTCAGCTGTGAGTCCCAAAAGCTGTGGTCGAAGGCTATCAGGTTAAAACATCGACGCCATACAAAGCCAGAAACAGACTAGCACCCCCTATCTCTCAGAACTTACCTCACCCTGCACTGCACTAAGCTCCCTCTTATCCTCAACCACTGCTCAACTGGTCCCACCAACTCTCAGGGTAAAAACAAGACATGCTTACAGACTTTGCTCTGTTCTGGCATTCAGGTGGTAGAATGAACTTTCATTTGATGTCCATACAGCTGAGTCTTGTGTCTTTCAGAATAGCTGCTCATTGTCAGGGAAAAGAAACATAGAAGAGTTATGTTTAAAGATGCTTACCTGTACAGGGTTAGGGCTTTGTGTAGATGTTGATCTAATCTGTACAAGTTCCTCAGTTGTCTGTTTTAAATGCTCTATTACCAAAGAGAAACAAAACACAGAAATGTTTCATTCCTCAGCGACTTCAAAACTGTTAATCTGTACTAAGAATCTGAAATTGCAATTTTTGTATATTAAACAGAAATAAATAATTAATATAAATCAATGATTCAATTTATGAACAGTTAATAATCACCCACCTGATGATGTACTTGGTAAACCTTTACACCTACAAAGAGAATCAGTGTCAACTACAATTAATGGTTTAAGGTTTTTTTTTTAAGCAGGTGTGTCGTGACCTGAGCATCTTTAACAAACAAGTGTTTATTTCAGATAATGTAGTAAGTAACACCGGTGATGATGTAGTAAGTAACACCGGTGATGATGTAGTAAGTAACACCGGTGATGATGTAGTAAGTAACACCGGTGATGATGTAGTAAGTAACACCGGTGATGATGTAGTAAGTAACACCGGTGATGATGTAGTAAGTAACACCGGTGATGATGTAGTAAATAAATAACACTGATGTAGTAAATAAATAACACTGATGTAGTAAATAAATAACACTGATGTAGTAAATAAATAACACTGATGTAGTAAATAACACTAATCATTACATCAGTTTCAGTGGTTATATAAAACAGATTATTACTCACTTCAGTGTCTGTAGTTTGTAACGTTCATCATCCTTCAGATCAGAGAGACACTTCACTCCTGAGTCTCCTACTTTATTCCCAGTCAGATCCAGTTCTCTCAGGTGTGAGGGGTTTGATCTCAGAGCTGAAGCGAGAGCAGCACAGCCTTCATCTGATACTCCACAACACCACAACCTGCAGATACACAATGACACACACTTCACTCTCTCAGTTTCTACACATTACACATCCTATGTGTGTTTTAAAATGAGTGGTGTGGATGTGTGGATGGATGGAGGGATGTGTGGATGGATGGCTGGATGGATGTGTGGAAGGATGGAAGCAGAAATATAAACAATAGATTGTGTAAATGAGAGAATTCAGATAAATAAACTGAATATTGAAACGGTTTATTCAGTGACCAGAACAAGTCTGTTTCTTTTATGCAGTGTGTGTGTGTGTGTGTGTGTGTGTGTGTGTGTGTGTGTGTGTGTGTGAGAAAGAGAGTGTGTGTGTGAGAGAGCGAGAGCGTGTTGTCTATGGAGTGAGCCCACGTGTACTGTCTCTGTTTCTCCATATTTCACAGAGATTGTGGGTCTCCACCAACTCCCACAGATGCTTACAGGAAGCTACATGAGGTTCTGCATGATTTCTGTCCATATTGTCTGATGTACAATTAAAATCTCCTTCCAAAACTAAAAGCTCTGCAGTTTAAAATAACATTATTGAGTTTGTGTAAAAACGGCATTCTTTCCCCTGCACTGGTGGGAGCGTCCACACAGATAAACACTAAAACCTCATTCTCATAAAAAACATTCACTTTTAAAAGCCTCCTGTTTAAAATTTCTTCTACAGAGTAAGAAACAGGAATAAAATTGTGATTAAAAAGCAGGGAAACACCACCACTAAGTGACGTGTTATGGCTTAAAATCACAAACCCGTCCCACTCCTTCACCAAATAAGCAGCATTACTGCTGTCGCTGTGGGTCTCCTGCACCATAACATCATCAACACGTTTCTGTCTTATAAGCTCAAAAAGTCTCTTTCCATAATCCCTCGCTCCATTAATATTAAGACTCGCAACTTGAAACCCGTTCATTAAAAAATTAAATAAAAGTAAAACAAACAAATGCTAAAAAAAAAAAAAAAAAACACCACACACACTAACAGTCTTCATCAGAATTTTCCCTGTTGACCTTCATTATCAGCTTTTTTAATCTAAAGATTTCCTGATCTGTAAAAGCTCCTTCTCTTCTAAAGTGACAGAGAGAGAGAGAGAGGGGGGGGGGGGGGGGGATGGAGGAGAGAGAGAGAGAGAGAGAGAGAGAGAGAGGGATGGAGGAAGACTTGACTTTTTGGTCTCTTTATTGCTAAAAGTTAAAAAAGATTTAGAAAAGTTGGACCATTTAATTGAATTGTAACTTTAAGTTGCAGAAAGCCGTCATGATCAACATCACAAATACATTCATTTATTCCCCATTTGCACTGAAAAGTTTCCATGTTCCTGAACATCTGCTGATATACGAACTGGATTTTTACTTGTGTTTGTATTAAACCCCTAAAAACAGCATCAATTCAGTTCATTCTTTTCCATTTCACTTCCTTTTCTACACAATCACATGATCATTTCACTTCCCCAAATTAAAAGTTCAGTAGTAGCTGAGTATCTTTCCTGCTCTTTGTAGATTTGGGGCCATAAACAAAGTGTTTACATTTCCATGTGCTGCATCAAGCAGACGCCCGTGTCCAGAGCGACGTCCAGAAGTGCTTTAAGCCTCAATACACTTTACATGCACTTTCCCTGATCTCCCACCACTGACTCATAGATTCAACACATTCAAACCTCTTCTTCTCTTTTTTCCATTCTTTCCAAAAGTGTTTGAAGTTTTCACACAATGTTTTTTTCTGTAAAGTTTATGACTGAAATGCCAGTAGGAACTTCTGTGTTCTTGTTATTAGTGTGCACTCGACTGGGATTAGTTTATGGTCTGAAAGTGGTGTAGGGAGAAGATCAGAGTGTGTGACCGTGTTCCTCATGGTGTGTGTGATATGTAGAACATGTCTAAACCTGCTGCAGAAACCCTGCCTGTGTGGAACTTCACCCACGTGTACTGACGTGTTCGTGGGTTGTTTTCTCTCCATCTGTCTGAGAAGTTCAGGGATTTAGTTCTTCCTCTTGCTGATTTAGCATGTGGTCTCCCCCCAGGAGAATAAAGTCCCTCTACTGGTGTTTTCTTCTCTAACGTTCTCTAACTTAGAGAAAAGCTTCACCCTCTCTGACCCTGTGTTAGGAGCAGAAATATTTACAAACAAAACATTGAAGTGGTTGATTTCAGCTCTCACTATGAGAGTCTACCTGGTTCTACCTCATCCTGTGAGAAGATTTGTGCTTTAACATTAGGTGAGAACAGAAAGACGACTCCAGCACTAATATTAGGATCCATGACTCAAGATTTTTCCTCCTTTCCACCACAAGCCCCAATCCACCTCATTGCCCTCGTCACTATGTGTCTCCTGCAGGAAGATTATACTCAGTTTCTTTAAGCCTTTACTTTCTGAAGTATTTCTCTTTTTTTCTGTCCTTTATCTCATTTACGCTCAGGGATCCCACCTGCAGAATCTCCATGAGAAAGAGAGAGAGATAATAGAGAGCTGATAGAGAGGAAAACAGGAGAGAAAACATGATGACTATGTAGATTTCCTCTTGTTAGTCTCTTTTCCAGGTTGTTCAGTGTGTCTGATTGCTGTTGAGAGTTTTTTAATGTTTCTGCTGTGGTTTGGTTCAGAGTGAACATGTTTTCCCCAGAAGACACAAACCTTTCTAGATGGGGAAAGAAATCTCTTACCTTCAACACCTCCTTTTCCGTTAGTCCAGGGGTGGGCAATTAATTTTTACAAGGGGCCACACCAGAAACCTGAATTGTGTCAGAGGGCCACACCAACGATAACGAACTTAATTCTGCTCAACTTTCTTCCACTGTAAAATGCACTATGATATATTTTGAATAGCTGGTACTAATAAACCGAAGAATAAAACTATGCTGTAAATATTTATATTACAATGAAAAACAACAAACAACTTAAGTTTATAGAAATACAGCAATACAACAAACAATAACTTGTAATGTGATTTGACCTCTTCAGTGAGAATAATCCAGTCTGTTCTGGGCTTGAATACGGGCATTGATATCTGGCTGAATGTCTGAGGTGGCTATGTGAAGGACAGCTGAGAGGTGATCATCAGTGATAGAGGATGTGTTTGGATTTGTTGAACTTCATCACTAAGAATGTCTCTTCACATACATGGGTGGATCCAAAGAGGATTCTAGTCCTCCTCAGGTGTGGCAAGTTCTCCTCTTTGAGGGAGGAGTATCTGGGATATTTGTACGCTGTCGTCCCCTCACATTCACGTGTTCACTCAGGTTTGTTGATGGTGGTGTGGTGGGCCGTCTCTTATCCCAGAGATCCCTCATGTCTGTGTTGCCTTCTGGTTCTCCCTTTTAGTTATGCTGCCATAGCGAGTCTTGCCGGAGTCCAAACTGCACAGTGACTTTAACTCTCATGCAACAATAGGTACACTTAATAATCCATATCCTTCTCTTCCTGTCACCCTCTTCTCTCTCTCTCTCTCTCTCTCTCTCTCTCTCTCTCTCTCTGTCGAGTTAAACATGCTCCTGAGGCTCCAGTGACCACTGTTCCTGCCCCTCTCCCCCCCGTGGATCTTCCCACTTCATCCAGGCCTGCCTGGATTGGATGTCAACAGTCTCCTACACTGATGTCAACAGTCTCCTACACTGACTCAGAAATACACTTCGCTTTTGATCATCATCACTGCACCCCGCAACATTGTATACCCGCCACAAATGGACATTCGGTGTAACCCAGATGAGGATGGGTTCCCTCTTGAGTCTGGTTCCTCTCAAGGTTTCTTCCTTATGCCATCTCGGGGAGTTTTTCCTTGCCACAGTCGCCAGTCGCCACCGGCTTGCTCATCAGGGACAAACTTACTCATAAAGAACATATTCATTTTTAATCACCGCATTATCTGTGTAAAGCTGCTTTGAGACAATGTTCATTGTTAAAAGCGCTATACAAATAAAAATGAATTGAATTGAATTGAGGAGTAAAAGTCCAGCAGTGACACTGATCTGAAGTGCTCTGCCAGAAGTGTGTCAGACTTGCACCTTCACTGGAAAACTTTTTTGCCTTTTCAAAAACGTCCGCTACAGACGGAGTACGCGTGCTCGGATTGATTTTTCTTTTCTGCACCGCATTCTTCTCATATTTAGAATCTGGATGTTTGGATTTCAGGTGATAAATTAAACCCGACGTGGAGTGCAGATACATCCCCTTTTGAAATTTCAGCATTGCAGGTTTTGCAAATCGCTTTCTCTGAAATATTGAAAAAAAGTCCACACCGCAGACATGTTGGCTTTTATCCAGATAACCGTGTTCTGGCAGCGCTTTTTAAATTGTGTTTCGGCCGTGTTGTTTCGGTGATTTAGGTATTTCGGCCAAAAATATTCGGTGGCCGAATTTTCGGTGCATCCACAGGGACGTACAAATGGCCGGATGTGGCCCACAGGCCGTAGTTTACCCAGGTCTGCTTTAGTCTCATCCAAACTCTATTTGTTCGACGGAGTAAAGATCCTTTTCAGACGTGTCGGACCACTGTTCATGTGTGATGCTCTCAAGAGAACGCTGAGATAAATCACTCAGCTGCTCGGTCAGGGCTTCTTCCACCTCACAAGCCTGATCTTCCTCAGCTCCCACAGACACCACCTGATCTCCTTCACTTCCCTTACTGGTCTTTTCACTTTCTTCTTTAACTTTACCATTCACATCACAGACCATCTCACACTCGCATCACAGACCATCTCACACTCGCATCACTGACCATCTCACACTCGCATCACTGACCATCTCACACTCGCATCACTGACCATCCCACACTCGCATCACTGACCATCCCACACTCGCATCACTGACCATCCCACACTCGCATCACTGACCATCCCACACTCGCATCACTGACCATCCCACTCGCATCACTGACCATCCCACACTCGCATCACTGACCATCCCACTCGCATCACTGACCATCCCACTCGCATCACTGACCATCCCACTCGCATCACTGACCATCCCACTCGCATCACTGACCATCCCACTCGCATCACTGACCATCCCACTCGCATCACTGATCAAGAGAGAGAAAAGGAGAAACATGTAAAGTGAGATGTTTGAAATCTGAATGTGGAGTAAAGCTGTAGGTTCTTCAGCTCCAGACAGTATTTTCAGGTGTTCATCTACTGGAAATACAGATTTAATGCTGCAGGTTTAATTGGACTTTTGAGCTGCAATAAAAGTCACAACAGCTCAATTCTACACTGAGGGATTTTTGTAGCTTGTTAGATATTAGATCATCTTCTCTTTCTTCATTATTCTGCCTCGTCACATTCACATTTATATCAACAATTTTGTACATTTATTAGATATTAGAAACTAAAACAATACAAAAGTCAATAAAAAGTCATGATTATAAAAAGATAAAAATTAACACTAATTTAAACTAACAAACAAAAGTAAAAAATAAAACTATAAAGTTCCTCCTCAGAACATTGATGCTGAACCGAAAAGCTCTGCTTCAGTCTCACTATTAGAGAATGTGTTACTGAGGAGCAGGTCATGTGACTCTCAGAGAGATGATCTTACCCCAGTATCTCCAGTTTACAGTGAGGATTCTCCAGTACAGCAGAGAGACACTTCACTCCTGAGTCTCCTACTTTATTCTCAGACAGATCCAGTTCTCTCAGGTGTGAGGGGTTTGATCTCAGAGCTGAAGCGAGAGCAGCACAGCCTTCATCTGATACTCCACACTTATACAACCTGCAGATACACAATGACACACACTTCACTCTCTCAGTTTCTACACATTACACATCCTGTGTGTGTTTTGAAATGAGTGGTGTGGATGGATGAATGGATGGATGGATGAAGGGATGGATGGATGGAAGGATGTGTGGATGGATGGAAGCAAACATATAAACAATATATTGTGTAAAAGAGAATTCAGATAAATAAACTTTTAAACGATTTATTCAGTGACAAGAACAAGTCTGTTTCTTATATGCAGTGTGCGTGAGAGAGAGAGAGAGAGAGAGAGAGAGAGAGAGAGAGAGAGAGAGAGAGAGAGACATGCGGGTACGGAGGCGAAAGCCGAAGTAGCAGCTAATAAAGTTTTATTTAAAAACACAAAACACAAGCAAGGTGGAGCACAACACAAATACCGGCTGCAGAAGGGATAATCCGGTGGTGCGCTCACAGCGTGGCCCGCAACAGTTCAGAGTCAGCAGGAGAATACAAATATCAGAATCCAGGAAAAAAGGAAAGGATAATCCTAGGTGCGTCTGAAAAGAGACGCGGTCCGCCCGAAGAGAGAAAGGGAGAGAAAGGGAGAGAAAGGGAGAGAAAGGGAGAGAAAGGGAGAGAAAGGGAGAGAAAGGATGAGCCTACGCGCGGACCCGGTAAGGACCACCGCCAGCATACATCCACATTGGACCATGTGCAATAAAGGACAGCGAGTGTGTGTGCAGGGAGTGTTCATATAGGCGGTGTGATTAGTGTGTAGATGAGAGTCAGGTGTGTGTGGTTAGTACGATGGCGAGGAGCTCCTTGTGGGCGGGGCGCACGGGAGACGCAGCAGGGTGCTCCCTGACAGTATGTAAAATTAAATAGGACTGAACGCACAGCAGCACCTCTGATCTAAAGATAGGATTGCTGAATATTAGATCTCTCACGCCAAAAGCGCTTACTATAAACGAAATTAGTACCGACCAGGAGTTTAATATAATGTGTTTGACAGAAACGTGGATTAAACTGAATGAATATGTAGCATTAAATGAAGCGAGTCCTCCTGGGTATAGTTACATACACCAACCCCGTCTAAATGGCAGAGGAGGCGGAGTCACAGCTATTTATAATAATAATCTAAGCGTCACACAAAAGACTAAAAACAAATGTACAACATTTGAAGTTCTTTAGACCAGCATAAAATATTCAGTGTCCAAAAGCAGGTCCAGTCAGTCAATTCCACTAATTATTATTTATCGACCCCCAGGGGCCCGACTCTGATTTTCTCAAAGAATTTGCAGATTTCATCACAAATTTAGCTGCTTCTTTACACAAAGAATTAATTATTGGTGAGTTTAATATCGATTTTTTTTATTGAAATGCCCTACCTACATTTTTTTTCTCCTGGGTATAGTTACATACACCAACCCCGTCTAAATGGCAGAGGAGGCGGAGTCACAGCTATTTATAATAATAATCTAAGCGTCACACAAAAGACTAAAAACAAATGTACAACATTTGAAGTTCTTTACACCAGCATAAAATATTCAGTGTCTGAAAGCAGGTCCAGTCAGTCAATTCCACTAATTATTATTTATCGACCCCCAGGGGCCCGACTCTGATTTTCTCATAGAATTTGCAGATTTCATCACAAATTTAGCTGCTTCTTTACACAAAGAATTAATTATTGGTGACTAATATTGATTTTGATAATCAGGAAGACTCCTTAAGAGCAGCTGTTGTGTCCATTCTAGATTCAGTTGGAATGAATCAGAATGTTATAGGACCCACTCATAGTGGTGGACACACTCTCGATTTGTTGTTAACATTTGGATTAAAAACAAAAAACTTAGTCATAATTCCACAGTCTGAAGCTATTTCAGACCATTATCTCATCTCTTTTAAAATCTGCCTCAGTCATTGCATTACTACCTTACCATGTTACTGTGTTAAGCGTACTTTCACGTCAGCTACAGCAGCGTGTTTTATTAACAATCTTCCAGAAATTACGATATTGAATAGATCTCCGTCAGACCCTGCAGAGCTTGATTGGACCTTAATTGAACCTGTTTTAAAAATAATAAACTCTTCCATTAGCACTGGTTATGTACCTAAATCCTGCAAACTGGCAGTTATCCACCCCCTAATTAAGAAACCTGACCTTGACCCATGTCAGCTGTCCAACTACAGTCCAATATCAAATCTCCCCTTTATATCCAATATTTTAGAAAAATTTGTAGCACAGCAGTTCTGCTCACACCTACTTATGGATAACATTTATGAAATGCATAAGTCAGGATTTCGGCCTCATCATAGCACAGAGACGGCGCTAGTTAAGGTGGTAAATGACCTGTTATTGGCCTATGATCAGGGTTTTGTCTCTTTACTTGTTTTGCTCCACCTTAGTGCAGCTTTTCACACCATTGATCACACTATGCTACTTGCTAGATTTGAGAACGTTGTTGGAATAAAGGGAACAGCTCTCTCTTGGCTCAGGTCTTATTTGACTGATCGCTATCAGTTTGTTGATGTAAATGGTGAGTTCTTCACACTCTCTGAGGTAAAGTTTGGTGTTCCTCAAGGATCTGTCTTAGGCCCACTGCTTTTCTCTTTATATATGCTGCCTCTGGGTGAAATAAAACATAAACATGGTATTCGCTTCCATTGCTATGCTAATGATACACAGCTGTATATTTCAGCAAAGCCAGATAAGAGAGATCAGCTTAACAATGTTGAGGAGTGTATAAAGGACATTAGACAGTGGATGCTCGATAACTTTCTTCTGCTAAACTCAGATAAGACGGAAGTACTTTTACTAGGACCACATGCAGCTAGAAGTAAACTTTCTGACCAGTAGCATCTCTGGATGGTGTTTCTGTTTCAGTTTGTACAGCAGTCAAAGACCTCGGTGTGATTATTGACCCGAGTCTTTCCTTTGAGGCTCACGTGAATAATATCACCAGGATCGCCTTCTTTCACCTTAGAAATATTGCTAAAATTAGAAATATGATGTCGTTACAGGATGCAGAAAAACTAGTTCATGCTTTTGTAACATCTAGATTAGACTACTGTAACGCTTTACTGTCTGGGTGTTGGAGTAAGTGCATAAATAAGCTTCAGTTAGTTCAGAATGCAGCAGCAAGAGTCCTCACTAGATCTAGGAAATATGACCACATCACTCCTGTTTTAATCAGTCTACACTGCTCCCAATCAAATCTCGCATTGATTATAAAATTCTACTACTGACGTATAAAGCACATAACGGTCTCGCACCACGGTATCTGAGTGAACTTCTGTACCAGTATGATCCTCCATGCCTACTTAGATCAAAAGGTGCAGGCTATTTGTTGGTTCCTCAAATAACAAAGACTACAGCAGGGGGCAGATCTTTCTCTTATAAAGCCCCACAGTTATGGAACAGCCTTCCAATCAGTGTTCGGGACTCAGACACAGTCTCAGTGTTTAAGTCGAGGTTGGAAACTTATTTATTCAGTCAAGCCTTTGATCAGTAGATTTTTCTCAGGTAAAGGCTCAGATCTGGAGGGAACATGGATATCGAGTGTTTGGTGAACTGGGATATTTGGATGCTGTCATCTCCGCACATTCACACATTCACTCAGGTTTGTTGATGGTGGTGTGGTCGGCCGTCTCTTATCCCAGAGATACCTCATGTCTGTGTTACCTTCTGGTTCTCCCTTTTAGTTATGCTGCCATAGTGAGTCTTGCAGGAGTCCAAACTGCACAGTGACATTAACTTTCATACAACAATAAGGACACTTAATAATCCATATCCTTCTCTTCCTGTCACCCTCTTCTCTCTTTCTCTATCTCTTTCTCTCTCTCTTGGTCGAGTTAAACATGCCCCTGAGGTTCCAGTAGCCACTGTTCCTGCCCCTCTCCCCTCCGTGATCTTCCCACTTCGTCCAGGCCTGCCTCTGGATAGTGTTCTCTTCGATTGGAGGCCACTCTGTGCAACTTGGGACTCATCAACGCCTTGGGTGGTTCCATGAAATTCCGGAGTAAGAACGGGAGCTTTGAGGATGGATTGGACTGTAGTTGATGTCAACAGTCTCCTACACTGACTCAGGAATACAGTTCACTTCTGATCATCATCACTGCACCCCGCAACATTGTATACCTGCTACAAATGGACATTCAGTGTAACCTAGATGAGGATGGGTTCCCTCTCGAGTCTGGTTCCTCTCAAGGTTTCTTCCTTATGCCATCTCGGGGAGTTTTTCCTTCACCACAGTCTCCACCGGCTTGCTCATCAGGGACAAACTTACTTATAATGAACATATTCACTTTTAATCACCACATTATCTGTGTAAAGCTGCTCTGAGACAATGTTCATTGTTAAAAGCGCAATACAAATAAAAATGAATTGAATTGAATTAAGTGTGTGTGTGTGTGTGTGTGTGTGTGTGTGTGTGTGTGTGTGTGTGTGTGTGTAAGCAAAAGTCTTGACTTTTACAAAACTTTATTTTCACAGGTCACATACCATACAATTCAGGGTGACTTAATAAATGAAATAAATAAATAAATAAATATGTATTAAGATGGTTTCATATTTGAGTAAAACATGAGTGGTCAGTTTAGTTCTGGTGTGAAGTTTAGTTCTCCTTCTTCAACAGAGCACAAAGCATTCTCCCAACACCACACACATTTAAACAAACACATCCATCCATATCATTCATACTTCTGTAAAAATTAAATTCAATTAAAACTCTTGATTTTATCAGCCTCTTTAACATTCTTGTTGTTTCACAGTCAGTGTTCTGTGTGATCTGGTTTTTCTGGCTCAGGTATATCGCCATCTTCACTTGACCGAGGATAAAATTAACCAGTTGGCACCTGAACCTCTGTTTCCTAAATAAACATAAAAAGACCTTAAAATGCTCCGTAAAAACACAAACAGTGACTGCAACCTGGAGCAGTGAATAAAAGCATGAAAAAGGACAGTCAGGTGTAACCTCCACTGGAGGTCGGCAGCTCTTTTTGGTAACGGTGGTTTGTACAGTGTCTCCACTCTGTTTTAATATCAGCATTAAAACCCTGAACACTTCTCCATGGGGTGTCTACCCTCCCACTCAGCTTTTTCTTATTCAGAACCTTAACACAGTCTCTGTAGAGCAGCTTCCCCGTCACTGACCCAAAGTCCATCTCCCCTTCACCCCTTCACTCCAGGAGGCGCCTTCACACCTGTCGAGGTCAGGAGCGATGTTCAGCTGGGGAAAGGGTTCATCCTCTGCAGGACCAGCCTCAGTGTGTTGATAGTTCATCAGCTGAACACCCTCCTCTGATGTTAGTGTAGATCTCCAGTGGTGTAGGAGCTAATTGCCAACACGCAGGGACCTCAGTCCCATATGCGCTGCCAGGTCCTCTTCCCCTTCCACAAGTCTGACCCTGTGATGTTCACAAGCTCCTGGATCGTCATGATGCCCGAGGAGACTAAAATTCTGGACAGTGCAGGAACGGTCACACTGGAGATGTCCGCCGTACACCAGAGGCTCCTCCAGCAACCAGTGTAGTGTTCGACAGCCTTTGTTCTGTTTTTTAAAAACGTTCCAGATTTGAAAAAGTCTACGGTAAAACATCAGTAATCCAGAAACGTCCAGCATTTGTCTGTCCATTAAAAACAAGTCTCCGTCCAGCCCCAGTCCTCCACTGGCTACTTCTCTCCATACTAAGTCTCTGGGTCCAGCGAGGAGTCTCTGGATGAACCGGAGGCGGAATGCTGCAGCTCTGCTGGACAGCTGGACCAGCCCGTGCCCCTCTTCCTCTTTCGGCAGATGAAGAACACTTTGAGGAATCCAGTGTAGTTTGTCCCAGAAGAAATCCAGCAGGGCCTGGATGTTCCCCAGCAAGTTCGGTGGAGGATCGACGCAGGCTAGCTTGTGCCAAAGGGACGACACAGCGAGGTTGTTGATGACCAGCGCTCACCCTCTGTAGGACATCTTTGGGACCAACAGTCTCCACCTGTTCAGTCTGCCGTTCATATGCTCTACAGAACTTTCCCAGTTTTTATGTAAAAATTTTTTATTGCTCCCCAAGTATTTAAAACCACCTCTTTTCCATGCTAAGCCTCCTGGCAGTGAAGGTCACCCACCTCCCCACTCCCAACTAAAATGGCTTTGCTTTTACCCCAGTTGACCTTGGCAGAAGATAAAACCTGAAAGCCCTTTAAAATGTCAATTAAAAGCTTTGCATCTTCTTGTGTGTTTATCATGACTACCAAGTCATCTGTGTAAGCTGACAAGCAAATGGGGGCATGAACATGTGGAATAATAAAACCAGAAAGAGAACTCCTTAACTTGTTTAAAAGAGGTTCAATCGCTAGAGAGTACAACATTCCTGAGAGGGAACAGCCCTGCCTGATCCCTCTGTACACTCTAAAAGGAGCACATAAACCTTAACCTTCAATACACTCTCAATTTTACTGTACAGCACCCTGATCATGGCTATGAAACCAGGGTTGAACCCAAAGCTTTCCAGCACCTTCCACAAGTATTCATGCTCAACCCGGTCAAAAGCCTTTTCCTGGTCTAGGAAAATCAGACCAGTCTTTAAACCCAATAGCCTGGAGACGTCCAAAATGTCACGAATTAGGTATACATTGTCAAATATCGACCTGCCAGGCACACAGTACATCTGGTCATGGTGAATGATCTGCTCCATCACCCTCGTCAGTCTCGATGCTAATGCTTTTGACAGCAGCTTGCAGTGCACAATAGCGACACTGGGCGCCAGTTCTAAAAACTAGGTCAGGTCTCCCTTCTTTGGCAGCAGGGTCAAGACGGCTCTCCTGCAGCTTGACAGGAGCTGACCACCTTTTACCTGGCCATGGACTCTGTGAGCTTAGGCAGATCTTTAAGGAAGCTCTCTTCCACCTCCTGTGCCCCTGACCTCTCGCTGCTATACAGCTTCGAATCGAAGCCGACCAGAGAGGGGAAGAATTGAAGTACAAATACTTCATTACTGTACTTAAGTAGATTTTTTTGGTATCAGTACTTTACTCCACTATTTATATATTTTTAACTTTTTACTTTCCCTCATTAAATTTTTACACAAATATCTGTACTTTTTACTTCTTACATTTTCAAAAATGGCTCGTTACTTTAGTTTTAATCCATTAATTTGGTGAAATGTCAATATGTTTTATTTTTACTGCACGCCGTTTTCAGCCGAACAACCAATTTCCTGTCATTGTGTGTCTTTTTCATTCCACTGGTGAAAGAAGTAACTCTAATATGGATGAGACGGAGGGAGTCAGTGATGTAAACATGACTCCCATCTTTTCTCTGTTTGTGTTCTATATGTGGATGTTCAGCCTGGACACATTCATTAGGTTACAAATTTTTTTTGTTTTGTATAAAAGAATATTATATTATATTATATATATATATATATATATATATATATATATATTTGGCTGTCAAAATTCAAATGCAAATTCTTTTAAACGGCACTAAGTTTTATTAACGCTATCAATTCAGCGCACATTTCTGTTTCACCATTTTTATAAAAAAATATAAATAAATAACTAAATGTAAAAGAATTAAAACGTTCAGCAAAACATACATTTATTCACAACGTCCTTTCTTTACTTAAATATAAAATAAATAATTAAACTTCACCCCATAATATTTGTAATCAGTAAAACGGTTTTATTTCTGCACCAAGTCTCAAATCAAACACCAAATCTGCCATGATTCACACAATTAACCCTCTGGGTGATGTTTTGTGGGTTTTTCCCTCATAATGGTGAAACAAACTTAAATTGCTGTCTTTATTGATCGTACAGATAAAAACAATACATCATTCAAATCTGTAAAGTGTCTAATTTTATTTGTATTTACTTCTAATAACAACAACAAAACGCTGTGTTTTTGTAAAATAAAGTAAACCGACAGGGGGCGCTCTCTGCCATGTCATCTCTCTTCACAAACACAAATTATACAACCTGAATCTCAGTGAATATTTACTTTACAGACATACATATATGTGTAGAAAACTCGACATGTCTTTTACATAAACCACATTCACATCGAATACAAATATTCTCTGATTCTGTAATCGCTATGATTTATACCATAAACCCATAAAACCATTACAGACCAGAAATCAGTATGATTATGATAAAAGCTTCTTGACTTGAAGAGGTGCAGTTTCTCCAGTATCACCTCATTAACTGTCCGTGTGGAAACATAGAAAAGGTTCCGTTTGGTGTCCTGATGATTTACGTCATTTAAACCATCATTATTACTTTAAAATATTTACAATAATTTTTTGTCTTCATGCTCTATGTTGCATCCATATTTCTCCATGTCCATGTTGCTTAAAGTATTAAAAACAGGAACTATTAATATATGGTACATTTAGAACAGATAGAAATTTGCGATTATTCATTCATTCATTCATTCATCCATATTCTCCCGCTTATCCGTAATTCGGGTCGCGGGGGCAGCAGTCTAAGCAGGCCCCCACCTTCGACTGCTGCCCAATCCTCACAGCACCGTCCCTTACGGTCCCTCCTGCAGGTGGTGAGCCCACGGGAAGAAATGTGCGATTAATTTGTGATTAAATATTTAATTAGATTAACAGCCCTAATATTAATATGATGTGAGGTTCAGTTACCAGCGTGACACTAAAACAGGTAGAAGTAATAACTACTTTTTACTGAAGTACATGTCTGAGCCAAAACTTCTTCACTCTCAATTGAGTAAAAAAGTATAATCAGTACTTCAACTTTTCCCCGAGTATTTTAAAACATAAGTACAGTGGAACCTGGTTATGTCGCTGGCCTAGGGGACACCAAAAAGCGTCGAGATAAACGATGATCGAGATGAACGAAAGCCAATATGGGGGCAATATATTAATGTGCTTGAAATTTCTTTATATACATGATGTGTGTTATTAAATGAGAATGTGCATGCACGTGTTTTTTTTTTTTTTTTTTACACAACAGCGTTGCCGCGATTTGTTTGATGAAGGTATGCTATAAAAATGTACATACATGTTTGTTAACAACAAAAGGCATATGTGCACCAACTAACAGCAGAGATTTACCAGTATACAATACAAACCACCATCGATTCTCCATACAAATCTTTATTATATTCTCCAACATTGCAAACACAAGATCGCTCACAAAATCACACAAAACGTGCGGGGTGTAGTTCGTTTTTGTCTCACTACCGTATTTTTGCGTATATAAGACGCACCCTGGGTGAGGGGTATGTAAAACTTTCTATAAGACGCGTCTTATATACGCGAAAATACGGTAGTGAGATGGTGACATGGCAAAAGCCGGCGATTGGTCATGGGGCTCGAGATAACCGACGTTAAGTGGCAAATTAGCCCCCCCTTGTGGTCGAGATATTAGGGTTCGGCGACATAAAAGAATCTACATAACCATGAGAAAATGCTAAGACAAAGAGAGAATTTGGCGGTTCCACTTCAAATAGGGTTGGCGAGTTAACCGAGGTTGAGATAAGTGGGTTTGACTGTATCTGCACTTCTACTTAAGTAAACGATGTGTCTACTTTTGCCACCTCTGAAGCTGACAGTCTGCTGCCGAATCTCAGAAGGCTCTAAAACGAGATCCCCTGATTCTGTTCGCACAGCATGCATGAATCTTTTCTGTCCATACTTCTGCTCTAAACTGAAAAAGAACCTTGAAGGAGCATCCATCTCAGTGACGCTTCTAAAGTGTGAGCGGACCAGCGCCCCCTGTACTGCAGTGTCCAACAGGTCGTTCATTTTGGCCTTTTTGCTTTTGAGGGCTTCAATATGCCCTCGATATCCTGTGGCCTCCAACCACTGGAGCTCCACTGTCTCTATCTCCAGAGCTTTCAGAGATCTGGCAATGTCTCTTGTGACATTGAGAGTGTACTGTTGACAGAAAATGTTAATTTGTGCCTTTGTCACATCTCACCACTGCTGTAGGGAGTTAAAAGCCCTTTTTCACGTTTAAAAGAATTCCATAAAAAAATAAAAGACTCTCTAAAATTAGCATCTTCTAAAAGTGTGGTGTTAAAATGCCAGTAGCTGCTCTTAGGTTTAACAATATTTTACTGATGGTGCACTGAACCATACAGTGGTCTGAGATGCCTACTGGATAAATTAAAATTTTGGAAAATAAGTCAGTTGATGCTTAAAACAATAAAATCGATCTAATCTTGCCAGGGAGAGCGTGTTGTCTATGGAGTGGGCCCACGTGTACTGTCTCTATTTTTTATTAAAATTTCTCCATATATCACAGAGATCGTGGGTCTCCACCAACTCCCACAGATGCTTACGGGAAGCTACATGAGGTTCTGTATGATTCCTGTTCATATTGTCTGATGTACAATTAAAATCTCCTCCCAAAACTAAAAGCTCTGCAGTTTAAAATAACATTGTTGAGTTTGTGTAAAAACGTCATTCTTTCCCCTGCACTGGTGGGAGCGTCCACACAGATAAACACTAAAACCTCATTCTCATAAAAAACATTCACTTTTAAAAGCCTCCTGTTTAAAATTTCTTCTACAGAGTAAGAAACAGGAATAAAATTGTGATTAAAAAGCAGGGAAACACCACCACTAAGTGACGTGTTATGGCTTAAAATGACAAACCCGTCCCACTCCTTCACCAAATAAGCAGCATTACTGCTGTCGCTGTGGGTCTCCTGCACCATAACATCATCAACACGTTTCTGTCTTATAAGCTCAAAAAGTCTCTTTCCATAATCCCTCGCTCCGTTAATATTAAGACTCGCAACTTGAAACCCGTTCATTAAAAAATTAAATAAAAGTAAAACAAACAAATGCTAAAAGAACTAAAAATAACACACCACACACACTATCAGTCTTCATCAGAGTTTTCCCTGTTGACCTTCATTATCAGCTTTTTTAATCTAAAGATTTCCTGATCTGTAAAAGCTCCTTCTCTTCTAAAGTGCTTTATATCATTAACAAACTGTTTGCGGTACGGGAAAAACTCATCGACTAAAACATTCTTTTGCCACTTGGTGGTTAGTAAAAACTCTTTTATATATACTCTATATAATACACTGTGTGCACAATTATTAGGCAAGTGATTATTTTGACCATATAAGATAAGATAAGGTAAGATAAGATAAGATATACCTTTATTCGTCCCACAGTGGGGAAATTTCTTTTGTTACAGCAGCAAAGGAAAGAAATAAAAAATGAATGCAAATATATATAAAGAATATACACATACTATAATATACAGTAGATACACAGTACACGTATTGCAGGTAATTATTGCACATATTATAGAATTTGCCCATGTAATTATTGCACATATTGTATATTTTTTGCACAGGTAATTATTGCACATATTGAAAAAAAAAAAATTTTGTAACGCTCCTTTAGACACTTAGGGTGTAACAGTCTGTCACTGAAGGAGCTGCTCAACGATGTGACGGTTACATACAGGGGGTGAGAGGCATTCTGCAGCAATGATGATAGTTTTGCTACCATCCTCCTTTCTCCCACCTCCTGTACAGTGTCTAGGGGAATCCCCAGGACTGAGCTGGCCTTCCTGATCAGCTTGTCTAGTCTCTTCCTGTCTGCAGTAGAGATGCTGCTGCCTCAGCAGACCACTCAATAAAAGATAGCTGAGGCCACCACAGAGTCAAAAAAAGGTCTTTAGTAGCTCTCCTTGCACTCCAAAAGACCTTAATCTCCTCAGCAGAAAGCGTCTGCAATGCCCTTTCTTGTAAATTGCCTCAGTGTTGTCTGTCCAGTCCAGTTTGTTGTTTAGGTGAACACCCAGGTATTTGTAAGAGTCCACTCTCACAATGTCCTTTCCCTGAATGTTCACTGGTGATGAAGTGTGTTTGTGCCTACGGAAATCCACTACTAGTTCTTTGGTTTTCCCCACGTTTATCTGAAGGCAGCTCCGTTGGCACCAGTCCACAAAGTTCTGAATAAGTCCTCTGTACTCCCTGTCATCATCATCCGTGATCAGACCGACGATGGCAGAGTCATCAGAGAACGTCTGTAGGTGACAGGTTTCTGAGCTGAACATAAAGTCTGCAGTGTAGACGGTGAAGAGAAACGGGGTTAGAACCGTTCCCTGCAGGGCTCCAGTGTTGCAGACAATCATGTCAGACTCACAGTCACGAGTCCTCACATACAGTGGTCGGTCTGTGAGGTAGTCCAGTATCCAGGCAGACAGATGATGGTCTGTACACCATCAGATCATGTACACCATCTTATCCCTCAGGAGCACAGGTTGGATGGTGTTAAAAGCACTAGAGAAGTCAAAAAACATGTCTCTCACAGTGCTCCCAGCCTTTTCCAGGTGTGAAGTAGCCCGATTTAGGAGGAAGATGATTGCGTCTTCCACTCCAATGCCAGGTTGGTAGGCAAACTGAAGTGGATCCATTGATGGGCTCACCAGAGGTCGGAGATGAGTGAGCACCAGCCTCTCCAATGTTTTCATCAGATGCGAGGTCAGTGCTACTGGTCGATAGTCTCCAAAGTCTTTTGGCCGTGACGTCTTTGGAACAGGCACCACGCAGGATGTTTTCCATAGCTGTGGCACCTTCCCCAACTTCAGGCTCAGGTCAAACATGTACAGCAATATGCCGCACAGCTGGGCTGCACATGTCTTAAGTAGCCTGGAGCTGATGCCGTCTGGGCCTGCAGCCTTCCTCGCTTTGATCCTTTTGAGCTCCATTCTCACCTGGGCTTCTGTAAGGGGTAGTGTGTATTGGATGGAGTGTTGACTGGAGGGAATCGGCAGGGGGGGTGAGTTAGGTGTGTTGTGTAATGTCTGAGCTGATAGCTGTGCAGAGAGAGGTGGGGCTGGAGCTGCTTGCTGTGGAGGCAGAGAGGGGGGATTGCAGCAGGGGGGACTGGATGGGGGCAGGGGAGGGTAGCTGATCGAATCTGTTAAAGAATAGATTGAGATCATTCACCCACTGCTGGTCACCCTCAGCCTGAAAACTGGACTCCTTATGACCCGTGATGGTTTTGAGCCCCTTCCACACACCGCTGACATTGTTCTGCTGCAGCTGATCCTCCATCTTCCTCTTGTAGCAAGCTTTTCCTTCCCTGATCTTCTTTCTCAGTTCTCTCGGGACAGTTTTTAGCTCTACTTTGTTTCCTGATTTAAACACCCTCTTCTTCTCTTTAAGAAGAGTCTTTATTTGTTTATTTGTTTAAGGAGAGTTTGTTGTTGGGAAAACACCGTACAGTCAATGTTAATGTAGTCCGTAATACAGTTAATGTAGTCCGTAATACAGTCTGTTAAATTGTCAATATCCTCCCCATGTGGACTGCACAATTCCTCCCACATAGTTGTTTCAAAACAGTCTTTCAGAGCCTCACTGGTCTCATCAGACCATGTCATCACTGTGCGGGAGGTAGCTGGTTGCCTGCATACAAGGGGTTTGTACACAGGTAGGAGATGAACCAGGTTGTGATCCGATCTTCCCAAGGGGGGGAGGGCTGCTGATGTATAAGCCTCCTTTGTGTTTGCATAAAATAAATCCAGTGTTTTATTGTCTCTGGTGAGGCATGAAACATACTGAGTGAATGTGGGCAGAGTTGAGGATAGAGGGGCATGATTAAAATCTCCAGAGATAATGAGAAGTGCATGTGGGCTCTGTGTTAACAGTCTGTTAACAACAGAATGCAGGACATTGCATGCCGAATCACCATCAGCAGAGGGGGGAATATACGCAGCTAACACGATAACATGCGAGAATTCCCTGGGCAGATAGTATGGCCTCATGCTAGCGGCTAAAAGCTCAATGTCCTTACAGCAGATCTGCTCTTTAATAGTGATGTGTCCAGTTTTACACCATCTATTATTCACAAACACTGCCAGTCCTCCTTTCTTACCGCTCTCCATCGTTCTGTCCACGCGCAGTAAATAAAATCCATCCAGAGCCACGGTCGTCTCCGGTGTTAGCTTGGTTAGCCATGACTCCGTGAACAGCATGATGCTACATTCCCGGAATTCCCTCTGATGCCGGGTAAGAGCCGCTAGCTCGTCCATCTTGTTGGGTAAAGATCTTACATTTCCCATGACGATGGACGGGAGAGTTGGTCTGTAGCGTCTCCTTTTATTCCGACACATAGCTCCAGCACGGTTCCCCCGTCTTCTCCTTCTTAGCTCGCGGGGAATATCCGGTTTATCTTCTAGTAGCATCGGCGTGTTGCGGAATGCTAACAGCTGATCCCTGGTGTAAACAATAGGACCGTGGCTGTGAACAGAGTTTCCAGACGCGACTGTGAACAAAGTCCAAAGAACCAGGAAAAGTAGAGCAAACTCTGTGACTTTGTTAATGTCCATTGTGCAGTTTGCAATTTTCACGCGTACACACAAAAAGAAAAAAACACAAAGTGCCGGAACACTATAAAATAAATACAAAAAGCACAAACTTAACGGGAGCTGCTGCAACAGGCTGCCACTTGGGCGGCGCCAGATGTAGAATCAATATTTTATCCATAATTTCCAAGTCCAAGCTGTAAAAAGGTGAATGCTTATTGGATTTAATGCATATCAGGTGATGTGTATTTGGGTAATAAGGGAGGGTGTGGCCTAAGGAGATCAACACCCTATATCAAGGTGTGCATAATTATTAGGCAGATTCTTCTCCTCAGGAAAAATGGGCCCAAACAGAGATTTAACTCACTCTGAAAAGTAAAAAATTTTAAAAAAGTCTTTCATGGGGATGCAGCACTCTTGAAACCCGACCACCTCTGAACAAGACACTTAAGTTGAAACATCAAGAATGGGCCAAGAAATATCTGAAGACAGATTTTTCGAAGGTTTTGTGGACTGATGAGATGAGAGTGACTCTTGACGGACCACATGGATGGGCCCGTGGTGGATCAGTAACAGACACAGAGCTCCACGTCGACTCAGACGCCAGAAAGGTGGAGGTGGGGTACTGGTATGGGCAGGTATTATTAAAGATGAGCTAGTTGGACCTTTTCTGGTTGAAAATGGACTCAAAATCAACTCTCAGACCTGCTGGCAATTTTTAGAAGACACTTTCTTCAAGCAGTGGTACAGGAAAAAAGTCTGCATCTTTCAAGAAGACTTTGATTTTTATGCAAGACAACGCTTCATCACATGCATCAAAGTTCTCCACTGCGTGGCCAGTAAAGGCCTTAAAGATGAAAAACTATTGACATGGCCCCCTTTTTCACCTGACTTAAACCTTATTGAGAACTTTTGGGCCCTTCTTAAGCAGGAACTCAATTCACATTCAATTTACATTAAAGGTAAACAGTACACCTCTCTGAACAGTGTCTGGGAGGCCGTGGTTGCGGCTGCACACAAAGTTGATTCTGACCAGATCAAGAAACTGACTGACTCCATGAATGAAAGGCTTGTGACTGTTCTGGAAAAGAAGGGTGGCTTTATTGGTCACTGAGGTTTTCTTTTTGAAATTTCAGAAATATTTATTTGTAAATTTTGAGCTTGTTTATTATTCTCACTTTAACAGGTGAAAATAAACAAGTGAGATGGGAAAATCTTTGTTTTTCATTTAGTTGCGTAATAATTCTGCACACTAATAGTTGCCTAATAATCAGAGATGTATAGTAACGAAGTAGAGCTACTTCACTACTGTACTTAAGTACTAAAAGGCCGTATCTGTACTCTACAGGAGTATTGTTTTTTTCTCCTACTTCCACTTTTACTTCAGTACATATTTTTAATGACTTTAATACTTTTACTTCGATAGATTTTTTATGTTCTGCATCGTTACTCGTTGCAATTATAAAAATGAATCAATCCAAACCCACATTATTGTCAGGAATCCACCTGCCACGCCCCCTTTGGCGGCTGTTATTGCCTCCGCTTTCTCTAAAGCTCCGGGCTTCAATCATTAAACACACCTGAGACTCAATCACTCACTAATCACCCGCTCCTACACAAACCCCTCGTTCACTCACTAATCACCCGCTCCTACACAAACCCCTCGTTCACTCACTAATCACCCGCTCCTACACAAACCCCTCGTTCACTCACTAATCACCCGCTCCTACACAAACCCCTCGTTCACTCACTAATCACCCGCTCCTACACAAACCCCTCGTTCACTCACTAATCACCCGCTCCTACACAAACCCCTCGTTCACTCACTAATCACCCGCTCCTACACAAACCCCTCGTTCACTCACTAATCACCCGCTCCTACACAAACCCCTCGTTCACTCACTAATCACCCGCTCCTACACAAACCCCTCGTTCACTCACTAATCACCCGCTCCTACACAAACCCCTCGTTCACTCCCTAATCACCCGCTCCTACACAAACCCCATCGTTCACTCCCTAATCACCCGCTCCTACACAAACCCCTCGTTCACTCCCTAATCACCCGCTCCTACACAAACCCCTCGTTCACTCCCTAATCACCCGCTCCTACACAAACCCCATCGTTCACTCCCTAATCACCCGCTCCTACACAAACCCCTCGTTCACTCACTAATCACCCGCTCCTACACAAACCCCTCGTTCACTCACTAATCACCCGCTCCTACACAAACCCCTCGTTCACTCCCTAATCACCCGCTCCTACACAAACCCCTCGTTCACTCCCTAATCACCCGCTCCTACACAAACCCCTCGTTCACTCCCTAATCACCCGCTCCTACACAAACCCCTCGTTCACTCACTAATCACCCGCTCCTACACAAACCCCTCGTTCACTCACTAATCACCCGCTCCTACACAAACCCCTCGTTCACTCACTAATCACCCGCTCCTACACAAACCCCTCGTTCACTCACTAATCACCCGCTCCTACACAAACCCCTCGTTCACTCACTAATCACCCGCTCCTACACAAACCCCTCGTTCACTCACTAATCACCGGCTCCTACACAAACCCCTCGTTCACTCACTAATCACCCGCTCCTACACAAACCCCTCGTTCACTCACTAATCACCCGCTCCTACACAAACCCCTCGTTCACTCCCTAATCACCCGCTCCTACACAAACCCCTCGTTCACTCCCTAATCACCCGCTCCTACACAAACCCCATCGTTCACTCACTAATCACCCGCTCCTACACAAACCCCTCGTTCACTCACTAATCACCCGCTCCTACACAAACCCCTCGTTCACTCACTAATCACCCGCTCCTACACAAACCCCTCGTTCACTCACTAATCACCCGCTCCTACACAAACCTCTCGTTCACTCACTAATCACCCGCTCCTACACAAACCCCTCGTTCACTCCCTAATCACCCGCTCCTACACAAACCCCTCGTTCACTCCCTAATCACCCGCTCCTACACAAACCCCATCGTTCACTCCCTAATCACCCGCTCCTACACAAACCCCTCGTTCACTCACTAATCACCCGCTCCTACACAAACCCATCGTTCACTCACTAATCACCCGCTCCTACACAAACCCCTCGTTCACTCACTAATCACCCGCTCCTACACAAACCCCTCGTTCACTCACTAATCACCCGCTCCTACACAAACCCCTCGTTCACTCACTAATCACCCGCTCCTACACAAACCCCTCGTTCACTCCCTAATCACCCGCTCCTACACAAACCCCTCGTTCACTCCCTAATCACCCGCTCCTACACAAACCCCATCGTTCACTCCCTAATCACCCGCTCCTACACAAACCCCTCGTTCACTCACTAATCACCCGCTCCTACACAAACCCATCGTTCACTCACTAATCACCCGCTCCTACACAAACCCCTCGTTCACTCACTAATCACCCGCTCCTACACAAACCCCTCGTTCACTCACTAATCACCCGCTCCTACACAAACCCCTCGTTCACTCACTAATCACCCGCTCCTACACAAACCCCTCGTTCACTCCCTAATCACCCGCTCCTACACAAACCCCTCGTTCACTCCCTAATCACCCGCTCCTACACAAACCCCTCGTTCACTCACTAATCACCCGCTCCTACACAAACCCCATCGTTCACTCACTAATCACCCGCTCCTACACAAACCCCTCGTTCACTCACTAATCACCCGCTCCTACACAAACCCCTCGTTCACTCACTAATCACCCGCTCCTACACAAACCCCTCGTTCACTCCCTAATCACCCGCTCCTACACAAACCCCTCGTTCACTCACTAATCACCCGCTCCTACACAAACCCCATCGTTCACTCACTAATCACCCGCTCCTACATAAACCCCTCGTTCACTCATACTCCTGGTCCGTTATTGTACGTATGTGTAGGTTCATGTCGGTCTGTTTCATCGCAGGCATGTATTTCGCTTCATACCTTTTCGTCTCGGACTCCTCACTCTCTCCACGGCCCGGATTACCCCGATCCTCCCGGCACTGTTTTGGATCTATGTTCATGAGTTTAGCACAACGTTTCACCCGTGTCTGCTCGGGATTACCTATTCACGAACTGCCTTTCACCGGTTCAGGACAATCTGGGAAGGGGAAAACTTGTTCTGTTTGTTTACAAAAAGTTAAGCTCTGTGTTTTTAGGTATTTTAATCACTTTTGTTTTTACATAAGAAATACTTGAATGTGGCCTACTGGCCTTTCAGATCTTTTAGTTGCCCTAAGAAGTTGAGGATTAAAAGAAAATGTGCAAGTTCCAAAAAATGACTGCTTGATGCACACTAGTTTAAGAAGGGAATCAGCTGTGGAGAAAAAAGGCACAGTTTAGGTTTTCTTTTCATAACGTTGTTTCAAACCTGTTTGACACAAAAGATATATTTAAAATAAACAAAACAATATGATGTCTTTTGACTGCTTTCTTCAATAACTACATAACACAATACTTGTACTTTTACTTTCAGTATTTGAGTAGTACATTTTAAAATAAATTACTTGCAATACTTAAGTACAAAAAATGTTGAATACTTTAGTACTTCCACTTAAGTATGGTGTTTAAAGACACTTCAACTTCTACTCAAGTCACTTTTTTGATAGAGCACTTGTACTTTTACTCAAGTCTGAGTCTCTCGTACTTTATACATCTCTGCTAATAATGGTGTACATGTAGATATTCTCTTAAGAAAGCCAAAACTTCACTTTTACTACTTAAATGTTCAGGGTTTGTTAACATTTTGGATTAACCAAGAGAACTGTAGATGTACAATATCAAAATTAATTCTCAAAAATACAACTTGCCTAATAATTGTGCACACAGTGAACGTTGAATGGTTTCTCCTGAGAGTGTAGATTAAAAACTAAATCAGACATTGTGTCTTCACTGTCTGATTCAGGTTCCTCCACCTCCATGTCTTTCTTCACCTGCTTCTTCCCCTGTCCCCGACCTCGCTTCTTCCTTTTAGTTGACACCTTAAACTGGGGCTCGTCGTCCATCTCCACGTCTCCCCGTCCCCTTGCACTGGTGTAGTGACTGGTGTCTCCTGGCGACAGCTCTGCACCCCCGTGTCTGCCTCTGCCAGCGCAGGCAGCTCCAGCACTGCTCCAGAGTCCATTGTGACTTTTTCGGTTTCACAAGGCCTCTCCAGGCCCAGTTAAGCTGAGTAGGGCTTTTCTGGGCCCGGTTTACCCGAGCAGAGCTTCTCCTGGTTCGGTATGGCCGAGAAGAGCTTCTCTGGGGTGGTTATGTTGTTAGTGGAGCTCTGGTCTACAGGTTGAGCTTGGGGCTCACGCTCCCTAGGCGCTGGTGTAGCAGCAGTTACGGGGCTTTCAGCAGCAGGCCGAGCTGGCTTTCGGGACCGGCGGCACAAGATGCCCTAACTGACCACATTTAAAACATTTTATTTCTGAATCGGTGGAGACAAAGATGTTTTAGTCAAACCCATCAACTCGAAACTTGAAGACCACATTTAATTCCTCAACACCCTCATTCAGAACCATAAACACCATCT
>NC_139594.1:21009079-21026108 GCF_946808225.1 Silurus aristotelis
TTCATGAAGGTCAGGTGCACATACAGAGCTGCGAGATGTTCCTGAATGCTCAGATGAACAAAGCAGAACACTACTTTACTCTGGTGAAGCCCAAACTCCTCTCTGAAGATCTGCGTACACACACCTGAATACACTGCTGCTTCTGTCACATCAATGTCACATTCTCTCAGGTCTTCCTCATAGAAGATCAGGTTTTGTTTCTCCAGCTGCTGGAAAGCCAGTTTCCCCAGTTTGAGAAGCATTTCTTCATCGCTCTCCTGCTTCTGTAGGTACTTCTCTCCTATGATGTTGGTCTGAATGATGAGGAAGTATGTGTACATTTGAGTTAGAGTCTTGGGGATCTCTCCACTCTCTGCTTCACCCAACATTCTCTCTAGAACAGCAGCTGAAATCCAGCAGAACACTGGGATGTGGCACATGATGTAGAGGCTTCTTAATGACTTCAGGTGTGTGATGATCTTATTGGCCAGGTTCTGATCACTCATACTCTTCCTGAAGTACTCCTCCTTCTGAGGGTCATTGAACCCTCGTACCTCTGTGACTCGATGGACACACTCAGAGGGGATTTGATCAGCTGCTGCTGGTCTGGAGGTGATCCAGATGAGAGCAGAGGGAAGCAGGTTCCCTTTGATCAGGTTTATCAGCAGCACATGCACTGGTGCTGATTCAGTTACATCACACACTCTCACTGTCTTCTGGAAATCCAGAGGAAAACGACACTCATCCAAACCATCAAAAATTATCAAAACCTTCTCCAACCTGGAAATGTCCATTTCTTTCATCTCCTTAAAAAACACATGAAGGAGCTCCACCAGACTCAGTTCTTGGTCCGTCATCAAATTCAGCTCTCTGAAAGGAAGTGGGAATATGAGGTGGACGTCCTGATTTGTTTTCCCTTCAGCCCAGTCCAGAACAAACTTCTGCACAGAGACTGTTTTTCCAATTCCAGCTACTCCCTTAGTCAGAACGTTCCTGATGGGTACTTCATCTTGTTCAGATAAGAACTTTGTCAGAATATTCCTGGTGGGTTCTTCATCTTGTTCAGATAACAGCTTTATCAGATTTCTCCTGATGGCTTTGTCTTGTGCAGGTTGGGGTTTAAAGATGTCACTGCATTTAATTGATGTATCCTCAGTTGGGTTCCTCCTGGATGCTGCTTCAATCTGTTTCACCTCATGTTCTTTATTGACGTCTCCACTGTCTCCCTCTGTGATGTAGAGCTCTGTGTAGATCTCATTCAGGAGTGTTCGGTTTTCCTGCTTTAGCATCAATCCATTCAAACACTCAAACTTCTTCATCAGATTGAACTTGAACGTCTTCTGGAATTCATCTGCAGCAGTGGATTCTGGGTCGTGTCTGTGACAGGGTGAAGAAGGAAGACATGTTGAGACATGGGCTCCAATGATTAGAGTAGAAGTTCACATTTTTCCTGCTAAATAGATCTTTATGATGTTCTCACTGTGGATTTACTTTATTCTACTGGAGGTTTTCTATCATCTAATCACTCTGTAGTTCCTAACAGCAGAGAGCTTTAGAAGAGCAGTGTGTCAGTGTCACAGTCATGGTGTTGGTTTTGATCGTACCCTGTAGCTGTGATGATGTTCTTCTCTCTTCTGTCTCCTGCCTTCTGTAGAACACTGGGAACAAAAACAACAAGTGTTAAAGATCTCAACGTTCCTCACTTTAATACTGGAGTCTAAACCTGAACACAAATTGTACTACAATAATTGTAGTGAGAGCAGGAACACTTGGAGAACACAGAGCTGAATACAACTCCAACATTGTGCACCTGGAGAATTAAATGTGCTCCTAATCACTCTGTAGTTACTAACAGCAGAGAGCTTTAGAATAGCAGTGTGTCAGTGTCACAGTCATGGTGTTGGTTTTGATTGTAATGAAAGAAAAGATCAGAATTCCAGCTTTCAGTTCCTGATCTTTACATCTAGATGTGTTCCATCACTTAGAACACTGCACCGAACCTTTCAGGAAATGAAAGCTAAAATTCTGATCTCTCGTCTCACATCATCTTCTGATGAAGATTTCCACCTACTCACATGGTTTTGGGAAGTGGGAGTTTAGGTTGAGGAAAATGCTGATTTTCATTCTGAATCAATTCTGTTTTCTCTCTCTGTAGTTCACTGTAGAAAATTATAGAAATGGCTTTAAGACAGAATTTCATTGTTGCTAAAATCTGAAGATCTACAGAAGATTCTGATCACTAAGTCAGGGTTCCTGATCCCCAAAAATACTGCTTACACCTTTAAGTAGTAGTGTTTAGATGTTTCCTGTAGCTTTTTTGTTGTTTATATTAGTATTTTTATTTTAGGATTGAAGACATTACGTGTAATTGATTGTGACTTTAATAAATATTTACACTTTTTCATCTAAAGGATTTACTGAAAGTATTGTAGAATCACTAAAGACCAAGTAACTAGAATATAAATCTAAACAGCTGCTAATGACGGTGTAGTGCAGCCATTAACTGTGACTTTAACTAGGAGTATTATGGGATGTTACCTGTGTCCAGGTGAGGAGATTCCAGTGCTAAAGCTCTGAGGAATATCCATAGACGCATCACTCTTCATGGAGACACAGCTGGGCACTGGTGAGTGTGATTTCTCTCTCTGTAGTTTACTGTAGAAAATTATAAAAATGGTCATGAGACAGAATTTCATTGTTGCTAAAATCAGGATACAAAATCCAGTGCATTGAAAAAGTCCCTATGCAGTGGTGGTGTAGAGCAGGAAGTAGAGCACGGGTTTAAAACTGGTGATAAAAACACAGATTTAGTTTGGATAAGATTATAATTTATAGTATGTAGTTGATGTAGAAAACAGTTCCAGCCCACTGTAACTGCTCCTGCTGGATTGGAGTTAAACAGCACTTATTGATTTGGTTCCCTGTAATTGAGGTGATGTTCTAAAGGTTTTCTGTGATTGTGCTGAAAAGAAGCTGAACTGAGGTCAGTAATGAGAATCTCCAGTGCTGCTTAAACACTCATTTAGAACACATATTATAAGGATTATCCATGTTGTTTGTGTCTTATAGCTTTAATTAGACAATGAGTTTATGGCTCTTGGTTTTGAGAGTTTCATAAATTGTGCACAATCACGTGTATTTAATTGTGTAATAAATGTGTTTAGGGTGATGTTTATATATGAAATGAAGATCTCAGAAATGTCTCCAGATTTACAGATATGAACAGTTCATTAGTAAAACACTAGAACATGGCAGGTTACCAGTGTTTTGAGGGTGAGGTCACATGATCTGTGCCCTGATCAGGGATCTCCATTTTTCAATGCTCGTGTACACGCAGAGTTCTGAAGACGCCGATCTCTTCTGCTGGAATCATTCACACTCCTAGAAAACACAAAAACAACATGCAGTTAAAACTGGGGGAAAATCTTTCTAAAACCAGCTGATCCTCATGATGTCTTACTGATTCTCACATATTTTTCTAACATCTTTATTCCTCATCTGAACACAGACTGACAGGAGGTGTGCAATAAACACAACACCAATAAACACTGTTCTGTTTTTTATTTCTATGTATAAAAAGTGATTAAAATCTTCTGTATTTCTATATTTTCCACACACAGTTTTCTTTTTTGTCTGTATTCTATTGCAATTGATAGTACATACTATTAGCATTTTATTTAACATTACATTATCATTTTAGTGTACAGTGAAACCCCGTGGGACGAGCAGAATTCATTCTTGAAAATTGCTCGTAGGTCCATTTTGCTCGTACGTTCGAACTGATTTTCCCCATAAGAATGAATGTAAAAGTGATTTAATCCGTTCCGAGATCCCATTCGATCGCTTATTTCTGCACTTAAAAAGTATTTGTAGGCTATTTTAACACACAAATACACCACAAATTACTGTAATGTAAACATAATTTAACACTTACCCATGTGGTAGTGGTTGATTGCGAGTGTAAGACGCGTATATTTTTATTTTCTAGTGAAATAAAAATATAAGACTAAAAAAAGTTACATTTTTGCTGCACTGAACAACGAGAGCGACCAAGCGACACGAGATCAACTACGCGACTGATGCGACCCTCGGTACAACAGGGTTTTACTGTATGTGTGATATATACAGTGGGTACGGAAAGTATTCAGACCCCCTTAAATTTTTCACTCTTTGTTATATTGCAGCCATTTGCTAAAATCATTTAGGGTTATTCTTCTTTCTCATGAATGTACACACAGCTCCAAATTGTTGACATTGTTGCAGATTTATTAAAAAAGAAAAACTGAAATATCACATGGTCCTAAGTATTCAGACCCTTTGCTGTGACACTCAAATTTAACTCAGGTGCTCTCCATTTCTTCTGATCATCCTTGAGATGGTTCTACACCTTCATTTGAGTCCAGCTGTGTTTGATTATACTGATTGGACTTAATTAGGAAAGCTTTATGGCAGAGTGGCCCGACGGAAGCCTCTCCTCAGTGCAGGACACATGAAAACCCGCATGGAGTTCTCCAAGATGGTGAGAAATAAGATTCTCTGGTCTGATGAGACCAAGATAGAACTTTTTGGCCTTAATTCTAAGCGGTATGTGTGAAGAAAACCAGGCACTGCTCATCACCTGTCCAATACAGTCCCAACAGTGAAGCATGGTGGTGGCAGCATCATGCTGTGGGGGTGTTTTTCAGCTGCAGGGACAGGACGACTGGTTGCAATAAAGGGAAAGATGAATGCGGCCAAGCACAGGGATATCCTGGACAAAAACCTTCTCCAGAGTGCTCTGGACCTCAGACTGGGCCGAAGGTTTACCTTCCAACAAGACAATGACCCTAAGCACACAGCTAAAATAACGAAGGAGTGGCTTCACAACAACTCCGTGACTGTTCTTAAATGGCCCAGCCAGAGCCCTGACTTAAACCCAATTGAGCATCACTGGAGAGACCTAAAAATAGCTGTCCACCAATGTTTACCGTCCAACTTGACAGAACTGGAGAGGATCTGCAAGGAGGAATGGCAGAGGATCCCCAAATCCAGGTGTGAAAGACTTGTTGCATCTTTCCCAAAAAGACTCCTGGCTGTATTAGATCAAAAGGGGGCTTCTACTAAATACTGAGCAAAGGGTCTGAATACTTAGGACCATGTGATATTTCAGTTTTTCTTTTTTAATAAATCTGCAACAATGTCAACAATTCTGTGTTTTTCTGTCAGTATGGGGAGCTGTGTGTACATTCATGAGGAAGAAGAATGAACCTAAATGATTTTAGCAAATGGCTGCAAAATAAAAAAGAGTGAAAAATGTAAGGGGGGTCTGAATACTTTCCGTACCCACTGTATATATATATGAATGAAAAACTTACACAATAACAAAATAAAACACTCATAATACCTGAATAAATACATTTTATATCCTCTTCATTGTTAATTCTATTATTTCCTCCTTCTAGTATCTCCATAAGTGAATACCGTATTTTTCAGACTATAAGACGCTACTTTTTTCCCACGTTTTGAACCCTGCATCTTAAACAACGAAGCGGATAATTTATGGATTATTCCTGGGTTTTTCCCGGTTTCACAAACTTCAAGCCAAAAAACTGAGCGACATAACATTAGACCAATGAAATTTCCGAACGGAAACGAAATGAGATGAGACGACTTCGAAAACGCCGGTGGTGTGTGTGTTTGTGGAGGGAGGGGGGGTTGTAGAGGCGATAAACGGAGGCAGAGGAAAAACTAGTTTTTTACTATCACTCCTGTACACTACGTATCCCTAAACTTTTACATTTATATTTTTCTTCTTTGCTTATCTTAATTTTCATCACAATCTTCACTTTCTGGCTTCGCTTCGCCATCTAGCAGCTTGTGGCATGCTCTTCCCAAAATACCGCTATGCTCCTAATTGAAGCGCAACATATTGCATTTAGTGTCTTTCGTAAAAGCCTGTGTAAAGTTCATTAGTTTCAGTGTAGACATATAAGTGCGGCTTATAGACAGGTGCGGCTTATTTATGATCAAAATAAAAATATTTGTAAAATTTAGTGGGTGCGGCTTATATTTGGGTGCGCTTAATAGTCCGGAAATTACAGTGGTATTTAATAATAATAAATGGGGTCTTGTTTCAAGGATTCCACATTTTTCACAATTTCTATTTTTGTGTGTTTCTATCTTGTATAAATTTGGGTTTAGTGTTTTGTGTGGCCGATTCATAATCTTGTCATAATCACATCCTTTTCCCTGATTTGATCACATGTTCTTTCCACCCCTACATTTCTTTGTATTGCAGATACTGTAGGTTTCTTCCTTTTGTTTTTGTGTCCCAAATGTTCTGCATCTTTTCTCTCTGCTGTACTCATACACACCCTAATGTTCAGATCTGCTTCCTTTAGTGCCTCGTTTACCAACTTCTCCACCACCTCATTCCCCAATATTCCCACATGATCAATGATAAAGGATCCAGTGGATCCCGCATTCCGCACTGAATTCGGAAAGCTCATGTCTTCATGAACATGTATCTGCTCCACACTTCACCTCCGCTTAGAAAGCCATGATCTGCTCCTGTTAACGGGAAATCATCCTGAGCCATGACAACAACTCCAGGATCAGCTTGGAACAAGCAAACAATCCCGGTGTTCTCATGTCAGATCCTCCTCAGTAAACTCAGAACATCATCAAATCCAACTGAGGAATTTGGGCTGAAACTGTTGTCCTCCATTTCGGCTGCTGTGTCGCAGTTTCCCTGCGGTCTTTCCACAAACTCCATTACATAGAAAACACAAACGCATTATTCCGATAGAAAGTCGTTTCTAGGAAAAACTCACCCACTTTTCTTCAGCACTGCTTGTTGTTGGACATGAATCTCACCGCTTCTGCCTGCTGTTCAACATCTTTGTGTTTTTCTAACCGCTCCTCAAAATGCATTTTATGGCCTTGTACTTGTACATGTGTAATGACAATAAAGTTGAATCTAATCTAAATGGAGTCGAGGCTGAGAAACACTTTCACTTTTGGAAAACTGAATCGACACATTGAAGCGACTCTTTGACGAGTTGAAAACGGAATTATTTTAATCGCACTCCGTCAAGTTCAATTTAATGATCAAGAACTAAAAGAGAAAGTGCTGTGATTAATAACAGCATGTAGTGGAGATGTGGAGGAAAGGAAAGTCAGCCTTTTTTTCCCTTTAGAAACTTCTCCATCCTGAACTCTTCATCTTTCACCGACATACGTTTTACGACAACCCATTGTATAACATCAATTTACTCTGATCTCTGGTATAACTGTTAATCATTTACTCTGATCTCTGGTATAACTGTTAATCATTTACTCTGATCTCTGGTATAACTGTTAATAATTTACTCTGATCTCTGGTATAACTGTTAATCATTTACTCTGATCTCTGGTATAACTGTTAATCATTTACTCTGATCTCTGGTATAACTGTTAATCATTTACTCTGATCTCTGGTATAACTGTTAATAATTTACTCTGATCTCTGGTATAACTGTTAATAATTTACTCTGATCTCTGGTATAACTGTTAATCATTTACTCTGATCTCTGGTATATCTGTTAATCATTTACTCTGATCTCTGGTATATCTGTTAATCATTTACTCTGATCTCTGGTATATCTGTTAATCATTTACTCTGATCTCTGGTATAACTGTTAATCATTTACTCTGATCTCTGGTATAACTGTTAATAATTTACTCTGATCTCTGGTATAACTGTTAATCATTTACTCTGATCTCTGGTATATCTGTTAATCATTTACTCTGATCTCTGGTATATCTGTTAATCATTTACTCTGATCTCTGGTATAACTTAATAATTTACTCTGATCTCTGGTATATCTGTTAATCATTTACTCTGATCTCTGGTATATCTGTTAATCATTTACTCTGATCTCTGGTATAACTGCCATAACTTTAACATTGACCTCTGGTATAACGGCTATTAATTTAATCTGATCTACTCAACATTTAATCAGGAGATTTTATTCTTGCTTTACTGCTTTTTATTCTGTAAACTACTCGCTATTATAAACCATCAGTGGTTCCTTCCAGTCAAAATCTAGTAAATATATTCTCCCGGTAAATGAATAAATGTTGCCGTTTCTATTCTGAAAAAAGCGTTTCTCCATCGGTTTGGTGTGAAATCTAGCAGTAAATCCTACAGTAGCTACCATGAGTCTTATCACCGTTATCATGGTGAAGACGGAGGCTGAAACTCCTTTTACTGATATCATCATCTCTTCTTAACACAAACACCAAATTGTGCTTTAGATTTCAACAATACGATGTTCAGACCATCAGTTTAAATTATTTCTGTTTCGATTGTGAGAAATAAGTTGTGGATTAATGAATACAAATGTATATACAATTCACTTCTTTACTTTTTCATAATTCTAATAAACAAAATCACATTTATTTTATTTATTATTATTTTTTTATGTGATTATGAAAGGATGAAAGAACTGTTTAGGACTGTTTTCTCGGTTTACAACACAATTTTTATTTTAAATAAATCATGTAGTGTTTTTGATTTGGGAATCAGGGTCAAAGGAGTTGGAAGGTATTTGGTATTTCATAAATCTAAAGTAAACAAATTAAGGTTTTTTATGGATATAAAACTATTCTATGATTCTAATTGATCAGCACTTCATAAGACAGCTGTTAAAACATCTGTACTAATAATAATAAAAAATTGTTTTGCTGCAAGGTTTACCTCCTGATTATTTTCTGAAGCTCAGATTTTTATGCTTTTTTTTCTTGGTTATTTTTGTTCTTATTTGTTTGCTTCTCTGTTTAGATTTCTGTTATTCATTTGTTTATGCTGAACTATTTTAGTAGGCTGTCACTGTGTTTTGTATTCCGGTTGTGTTTATACTTTATTGTGTTGTGTCAGTTCAAGTTCAGGTGTTGTATACATCGCATATATTAAAAATAAATACATAAGAAAGAAAGAAATGTTTGGATAGTGGATGTCAGCATTACCCATGTGTGGCAGCGGGGGGCGTGGCCGAGCGCCGGTTTATGAACGGAGGGCGGGGCCGGGAGCAGGTAGACACGGGAATGACACACCTGAAGGGGATTAGGACTAATGTGTGTTCTCTCTCTTGCAGTGATCAGTGGGAGCATTTAAGAAGGAGCGAGAGGGTGTGTGTGTGTGTGTGTGTGTGTGTGTGTGTGTGTGTGTGTGTGTGTGTGTTTGTTTGTGTGTGTGTGTGTGTGTGTGCGTGCGTGTGCGTGCGCGCGCGCGCCTGGGAACGTAAGGCTGCGGCCCTGAGCACGGGGATTATAAAAATAAACCATCTCTTGATTTTGAACCTGTCCTGAAAACACTAAAGCTTGTCACCTCAGTTTTAGGAAATGTGATGGTATTCCAACATACCGACTGTTTCTGGAGGTCAGAATCACTATGCAGCTCTTCCTCCATGTCCTGAAGAGAACTCAAATCTCGAGGTGGCCACAAATTGTGAATTCAGGTCTCTGACTCATCAGCTGATTTTCTACTCTGAAGGGTCTTGAAGAAGATTCGCAGTTTGTCCATCATCATTTCCTGTTTTGTTAATATGTTACTCAGGAGGGTGAGGAAGACAACAAGAAAGACAAATATTAGTTTTCAGTCACTTTCATTAGGAAAACACTGACCATTTGCTGGTTTCATTAATATTTGCAAGTTAATATACCAAATGACTAAAATTAAAAATATATTTTCTGTATTTTAACGTTTCATCATTATATTAATCAAAAAATTGATTGTATTTTGATATTATAGAAATCTTCTGGTTTTTAAAAGAAATGAGCTGTGTTTTCACAGAGTAATTAGTATTTTTACATAGAATGATATCTAATATTTACAGATTATTCTTGTAATCATTAAGTCAGTGTTTTTATTACCATTAAGACAGTTAATCATATGAAGGTTAAAGCGAAGTTATTAATGTCAAATAATAGTATTTTTACATATAGTAAAATTATGCATTGTTTCTTTTACTACTCTTTTAAGCTTGTCTTGCAGATAAATGCTCCCATTAACAATTATTTGGCATTATATTATTTTCCCATAGGTCCTAACTACATATTATCATTCATAAAGACATATGTCTGTTTTTCACCCTAAATTATTATAAATTATAATGTGCTATTTGCTCATGTCCCAGTAAACAAAAAGTTTACAGTAGGTTTTTGTGGTTTATATTTTTTCAGTAACAATTCCTACAATATCCAAAAATCTAATCAAATATAATACAATATAATGTTAAAAAAAATGACACAGAACTCAAATCTGAAATACTACAAACTTATTATTATTATTTTTTTAATTAAAAATAAGGCATTGGTCCAGTATGGAATTTTAAACAGTAAAGAACTCAAAATAATTCACTTCTTTAAAAAAATCTAATAAATAAAAGCAATAAAATAAAATAATCCTCTGGGAAATGTTTAAGATAATAACACGCTTTTTCACTACAAGAATCTGAGGATTCTACAGAAGACATCAAGCAGACTAAGAGACATGTTTCAAACATGTGAAGCACATTTTATAGTGACTGTGCATTTCTATTTTGTACAGTCACATGAGGGCAGCTGCAGGGTGAAACACTGAATGAAAGTAGATCTTGGCTGGAGAAGTAAACTTTCATTACATATGAAATCTTTTGGATTGTGAAAATGTGCTAGAAGCTTAGACAGTTCCAGACAGTAACAACCCTCTGTAATACAGTGAAGCAGCTAAGTCACAGTAACTTATATAAATGTACATGAACCTTTCCAGCTGATCTTTTGGATCATCGTCTCAGTGGAACATATGTATGTAATGTGTGACTGCAATACAAAGTCACAAATATTGTTCTTGGTTTTAGGTCGTGTGGAGAAACTGTGGAGCTCTACAGCAGAAAAGCATGCTAAAGGTGTGTAGCACAAATCCACTTTTTTGTTGTTATTATTTGTAGTAGTGGTTTGATCTTTATGCATGGTTCATGAGGGGCTTAGAGTAGGGCTGGGGATCGGTTTTAATACTACTTAGGCACTGACCGAATGGCTTTAAAACTAAAATAATGTAATACTTCAACATGCAGAATGCTTGATGTGCCTGAATCAAGTGCTGTGATTGGCTCTGGTGAGTGTAAGATGACATTTTTACATTAATATTATAATTCTGTTTAATTATATGTATTTTGTATGTATGAAGTTTTTCTTTTCAAAGCTGAACTGCAATAATCCATAAAGCTTGCAATCTAGAGCGTGATTGTCAGGCACAAGAACTCGCAGGAAACCGGAGGTTGAATGTACAAGAAACGTGTTTACTTAAGTCACTCAAGAAATGAAAGAGCAAAGCAGAACAACACGCAGGCATGAACTAAAACACAAAAGAAATACAGAAAACAAAAGAAACGTCCAACACACATGAAGCGTGATGTAAACACAAAGGGTGAGAGAGTCCACAATGTTCGTAGGCCTAAGCTGTAGAACGGACGGTGAGACTGTGAACGACTGGGGTTTATATATGGTGGTGACTGATGTGACCCAGGTGGTGATGATTAGTAATCAGGTGAGCTGCTAGGGTGGATATGAGGGTTAGGAGAAGGCGTGGCTGGTGGATCCCTGACAGTACCCCCTCCCCCAGAGGCGGCTCCTGAAGCCCTGACCCTGCGCCGCGGCCGACCCCGACCCCGGGGGGCAGGACGCAACGGATGAGCGGCGTGGTACTCCTCCAGGAGCGCAGGGTCCAGTACGTCCAGCCGCGCCACCCACGACCGTTCCTCGGGGCCGTAACCCTCCCAGTCCACGAGATACTCCAGGCTGCTGCCCCGACGCCGTGAGTTCAGTATCTCTCTCACCGAGTAGACCGAGGGCTGCTCCAACACCTCCGGTGGCGGGGGTGCAATTTTCCTGGGTCGCAGTGTGTCCACGGGGGTGTAAGGTTTGAGGAGCGACACATGAAAGCTGGGGTGAATCCGGTACCGCGGTGGGAGTACTAGCCGGTAAGCTGCCTCGTTGACCTGCCTCTCGATCTGAAATGGCCCGATGTACCGGGGGCTCAGCTTCCTGCAAGGAAGCCGCAGTCGCAGATCCCGAGTGGACAGCCAGACCCAGTCTCCGGGCCTGTACTGGGGGGCCTCCCTTCTGCGTGCGTCAGCATGACGCTGGGTTTCTCTGGTTGTCCGGCGCAGTTGGGTGTGTGCAGCCTCCCACGTCCTAACACTCTCCCGGAACCAGTGGTCCACTGCAGGTACATTGGCGGGCTCGTCGGTCCAAGGAAACAGCGGGGGCTAAAACCCTAACACACACTGAAAAGGCGTGAGTCCTGTTGTATCCTGGCGCAATGAATTCTGGGCGTACTCCGCCCAGGGCAAGAACCGACTCCACTCCTCCTGATCCTGGTGGCAGTATGACCGTAGGTACCTTCCCAGGTCTTGGATCCTCCGTTCGGTTTGGCCATTCGACTGGGGGTGATACCCAGATGACAGGTTGACCGCGATCCCCAGTAGCCGAAAGAATGCTCTCCAGACATGTGAGGTGAATTGGGGACCTCGGTCAGACACCACTTCCTCCGGAAGGCCAAAGTTGCGGAAGACGTGATGGAAGAGGGCTTCTGCCGTATCCAGGGCTGTGGGGAGGCCTTGTAGGGGAACAAAGCGGCAGGCTTTAGAGAACCGATCGACGACCACTAGGATGCATGTATAACCCCCCGAGCGAGGAAGGTCAGTGATGAAGTCCACGCCGATGTGCGACCATGGTCGTTGTGGAATAGGCAGGGGGATGAGTTTACCCACTGGCAGATGCCGGGGGGTCTTTGACATGGCGCAGGTGTTGCACCCCCGACGAACTCCGCCACCGTATTGCTCATCCTGGGCCACCAGTAACGTCCCTGAACCAGACGTAGGGTTTGTTTCCGACCCGGGTGCCCCGAGCCTGGGTTTTCGTGAACAGACCTGAGCAGGGTCTGTCGGCATTCTTGTGGCACATAGGTTCGGTTTCCGGGGCAACCAGGGGGCGCGGGTTCCCTCCGTGTGGCCGCGCGAATATCCACGTCCATGTCCCACACAATGGGACTCAAAATGAGCATGGGAGGCAAGATCGGTCCTGACTCGACGGGTTCTTCAGGCCCATAGACCCTGGAGAGCGAATCAGCCTTGCCGTTCTTTGACCCTGGCCGATATGTGATGCTAAAGTTGAACCTGGTGAAGAAGAGAGCCCAACGCGCCTGACGGGGGTTTAGACGCTTGGCCTCGCGGAGGTACTGGAGATTCTTGTGGTCGGTGATGACTATGAAAGGATGAGCGGCCCCCTCCAGCCAGTGTCTCCACTCTTCCAGGGCCAGCTTGATGGCCAGGAGTTCCCGGTTACCTATGTCGTAGTTCTGTTCAGCGGAGGATAACTTCTTTGAGTAGTAAGCACAGGGATGGAGCCGCGGGGGGTTCCCTGAACGCTGGGAGAGGGCGGCCCCTACTCCCGTGGAGGATGCATCCACCTCGATGACGAATGGGAGCTGAGGGTCAGGGTGACGAAGAACTGGGGCGGTACAGAACCTCTTGGGTAGTTCCCCGAAAGCCTTCTGTGCCTCCGGGGTCCAGGAAAGGACCTTGGCCTTACCACGCAATAGTGATGTGAGCGGGGCGGTAACCAGGCTGAAACCTCCTATGAACTGGCGGTAGAAGTTAGCGAACCCTAGAAACCTTTGGAGCTCCTTGATCGTGGTGGGGGCCGGCCAATCTCGTACGGCCATCACTTTTCTCTCATCCATCCTGATGCCTGCTGCGTCGATGACGTAACCTAGGAACTGCGTCGATGACGTAACCTAGGAACTGCGTCTCCGAATGGTGAAACTCACACTTGGAGAGGTTGAGGTACAGTCGGTGTTCTCGCAGCCATTCTAGGACTTGGGTGACGTGTTGATGGTGTTCTTGTAGCGTACGTGAGTAGATCAGGATGTCGTCGATGTAAACAATCACGAACCGATGGAGAAAAGGACGGAAAACCTCGTTCATGAAGGTCTGAAAGACGGCTGGAGCAATGGACAGCCCGTACGGCATGACCCTGTACTCGTAATGGCCTGAGGGAGTGATGAAGGCCGTCTTCCATTCGTCCCCCTCTCGGATGCGCACCAGGTTGTAGGCACTTCGGAGGTCTAGTTTGGTGAAAACGCGAGCCTCCCGTAGTTCCTCCAAGGCTGCCGGGACCAGGGGGAGCGGATACGGAAGCGGGGAGATCTGTGCGTTCAAGCCCCTGTAGTCGATGCACGGCCGCAAACCTCCATCCTTCTTGGCCACAAAAAAGAAACTGGAAGCCGCCGGAGAGGTTGTCTGTGTAATGAAACCCTGACGGAGGGCCTGCTGGATATAACCCTCCATCGCTTGGTGTTCCGGGGCTGCCAAGGGGTATATCCGTCCCTTTGGTAGCTTAGCTTCGGGCTTCAGTTCAATGGCACAGTCCCATGGCCGGTGTGGGGGTAACCTGGTAGCAGCCTCCTCGCTGAAGACGTCCGAGAAAGCATGGTAGACCTGGGGGACTTCCACCTGAGAGGGTTGTTTTGCTCCTTCAACTCGAGTTGCTGCCAAGGTCAAGGTGGTCCGGTGTGGAGTCGGGAGTGGATGTAAGCATGTCTGCCGGCAGGTGGGGCTCCACTCCAAGATGTCACACGGGTCCCAGGAACAAGTAGGGGAGTGTTTGGCTAACCAGGGACGACCTAGGATCACGTCCACTGTCAAATCCTCCAGTACGAGAAGCTGGATTTCCTCGTGATGTAACACTCCGACCTGGAGGGTGATAGGGGGCGTGCAGTGCTTCACCTTACCCCGTCCTAAAGGACGTCCCTGGATAGTCTGCACGGTTAGTTCCTGAGATCCCCGCTGCCGGCGTAGCTGGAGGCGTTCTAGACACGCCTGTGAGATGAAGTTTCCCGCTGATCCTGAGTCGACCAGAGAAATGACAGATAAAGAGTGAGCGGGGGTTTTTAAGGTGACCTGGAATGTGGACAAATGAGTAATGTCAGAAGTAAGAGTGACACTACTCACCGTCCGACGGGGAGGTCTAACTGGGCATTGGGCCACGCGATGTCCTCCTTCTCCACAGTAGAGGCAGGCCTGAGTCGCCCGTCGGCGCTCCCTTTCCTGCTGAGATAGTCGCTGTGAGCCGAGTTGCATGGGTTCCGGCAATGAAGCTGCTGATGCCGCCATGGCGGGCGCTGGGTCGTGCAGGGGAAATCGGCCAGCAGTCAGGTGTTGAGAAACGCGGATAGATCTCTGAAGAAACGCCTCTAGTCCTAGGGTGTCATCAAAGGTGGCCATTGCCAGCCGGAGCTCTTGGTTTAACCCCCTGCGATACACAGCCAGCAGCGCCTTCTCGTTCCAGCCAGCAGATGCCGCCAGAGTACGGAAGCGGAGGCTGTAACCCGAAACGCTGTCAGTTCCCTGCTGGATGTTCAGCAGCTGATCTGCCGTTGAGGTATCCCCGGGGGCGGTGCTAAAGACCTTGGCGAAATGCCCAGTGAAAGCGGCAAATGACGTCAGCGCCGGGCTCGCTGCGCTCCAGAGCGCTCTCGCCCACGCGAACGCTCTTCCGGAGAGAAGGGATATCAAAAACGCGACCTTAGCTCGTTCGCTGGGAAAGTTCTGGGGTTGCATCTCGATATACAGGGATACCTGAAGCAGGAAGCCCTGGCACTCAGCTGTGTTTCCGGAAAAAGAAGCCGGGAGCGCAACCGGGCTGCCGAAAGCTGAACGGGGAGGAATCGCGACCGCGGGTCGGTCAACCAAATCCGCAGCCGCGGCTGCGGGCTGATCCTCCATACCAAGGTAACGCGGTTTAGCTCCTTTCCCTGTTGCCCTTCGGTTTTTTAAAGGTCCGTTCTTCTGTCAGGCACAAGAACTCGCAGGAAACCGGAGGTTGAATGTACAAGAAACGTGTTTACTTAAGTCACTCAAGAAATGAAAGAGCAAAGCAGAACAACACGCAGGCATGAACTAAAACACAAAAGAAATACAGAAAACAAAAGAAACGTCCAACACACATGAAGCGTGATGTAAACACAAAGGGTGAGAGAGTCCACAATGTTCGTAGCCTAAGCTGTAGAACGGACGGTGAGACTGTGAACGACTGGGTTTATATATGGTGGTGACTGATGTGACCCAGGTGGTGATGATTAGTAATCAGGTGAGCTGCTAGGGTGGATATGAGGGTTAGGAGAAGGCGTGGCTGGTGATCCCTGACAGTGATCAAGGCAGCATGTCTGAACACAATGCTCTTGACCGGGCACTGTGCTCTCAGCTAAGCAAAACAGAGAAAGATAAAAGATTATCTTTGTACAGAATGGGAAAACATCTGTGTGCAAAATGCGTCACTAGGGCAAAGAGAATTAATAATATTGTCTTAAACAGCGAGAGAAAACAATTGATTATTGCAATGTCGTAATAATAATGTGGTCTGGAAGGTTGAATAACAGCATAAAAGCATGGTGAGAAGCGTTTATCGATGCGCTTCTCGGTGCAGCATTGTCTGACTGATGAACGTCTGTTTGCTCTCTGCAGAAGGCAAATAAAGTTGTCTATTTTTATTCTCATGTCGACTCTCTGTCTCTTTTCTGATTAATAGGACTAGAAAGCAAATGTTGAACTACACGAGGCATCAAATGGTATAAAAGTTTGAACATTTTGGAATCGGTATTGAAGTCAAGGTATTTGACATTACTTTTGTGGGTTAACTGGGACCATGAATACGTGTAATAGGGGTCTAGAATTTAAAATGTCCTTGAAGTATATTTTATTTTTTATATTAAAAACAAACATTTTATCAATAAAACACTTCAGTAGACAATTGTATTCATTTAATGAATGAGTCATGTTGAAACTGTGCTTTCTCACACAGAGCAACCTCCTGTACTAGTCTGGTTTCCAAAGAGGACACTAAACTAACACTGTCCTGCTCTTGGTTATTAAAGCTCTGTGACTCCAGCAACTTTTTAAATCATCTGTGCTCGTTTTGCATGGATTTGTTGTGGCTTTTGGAACAGTTATCCACCTGATTGTCTGTGTCTTTGGAACCTCATTTAAGT